>NW_016803894.1:5703-15527 GCF_001698545.2 Rhinopithecus bieti | reverse complement strand
AAAAAAAAAAAAAAAAAAAAAAAAAAAAAAAAAAAAAAAAAAAAAAAAAAAAGCTTCAATGTCTTTTCTCTTACAGTCCTGCCTTTTTCTCAGTCCCGGTTGAAGATTCCATGGGAAATGAGAGCACTATTTTGTTTCTCCCTTGTATTGCAGATAGGGGGAGGAGGTGGTTATTAGAGAGAAGCTCTTCCTCTCTTGGTTTCCCCCTCTCTCCGCCTGACAGCACCGCTCTCTCGCAGGCTCGCTCTTTCTCCTAGGTGATCCATTTCTAGGCAACGTGGGGCTGGTGCTGAAGCTGCCAGGCTCGCTCCTTGCTTCCTGCATCCCGCCAGGCGAACAGCTCCAAAAGCATCCTGCAACCCGCGGCGGCTTCCCTCCTCTGGCCCGGCCCCGCTGCTCGCGCCCGGCGCAACTCCCCCGCCACCGCGCCCCAGCAAACCGGCTCCCCGGGCCCGCCTCGCCAAGCTGCGTTCCGCGCCTCACGCAGAAAGGGAATTTTCTCTGCATTAGTATCTGCATTACCTTGAAGTTCACTTTTTCTACCCCTCTTGGAGAGGGCTTTTTTCCCCCCTCCCTGGTGGAATCTGGCTGCTCCGCTTGGAATCTCCTAATCTTTCCTTTCCACTTAGATTCTGGCAGCGAAGACCAGTGATTCTCTGCGGGCTGTAGGGGCGGGGGCTGGGGTCTTTTTTGGTTGGGGAGGGTGCAGGGAAGGGGGCACATCCGGCGTGAAGGGGGTGTTGGAAGTTGCTGCGGAGCTGGGACCTGAGACCCGCGGCCCTCGCGCAGCGATGGGTCTGATCTGAGCTCCAGCCTCTCCCCCTGCCCAAGAGCAGTCGAGGCTGGATATATTTTTCAAAAGCCAAACTGCAAACAACTCTGGCGATGCCAAAATTCCCCTCCAAGTGACACGGCTTTGCGAAGGAGGTTTCCTCAGGCTGGGCTCTTTCTGTCATTCCCTTCTGCCTTTCTCGGAGACGATAAAAGGCTTTGCTCTGGCAATAGGAATTTAGAAAAAAAAAAAAAAAAAGAAAGAAAGAAAAGAAAACGCTGCGCTAAACTCCACCGTGACCTCAAACTCTTTGGACTGTTTGGAAAAAAAAAAAGAAAAGAAAATTGGAAGAACATCCATCCTCCAAGAGAATCGGCATAGGAGGAGATGGAAGTTTTCCCCTTGCTCTTGGTTTTGTCCGTCTGGTGGTCTCGAACCTGGGACTCGGCGAATGCGGATTCGATCATTCACATCGGTAAGAAAGGGTTGGTGCAGCTCGTGGTTACTTTTCACCGTTTCAGTTCTCAAATGTTTCCCCTTTGCTTTCCCCCTCTCCGCCCTCTGTGTGTCTTGTTGAGGTGGCTTCAGTTCATTGCCTCTTCCCGCTACCCTTCCCTCACACTTGCCCAGTTTTCTGAAAGGATGTGGATACTCGAACCTCGACTGACTTGTGCTGTTGTTTCGCGGTGATTCGTGGAATGTGGCTGGGTGCGAGAGGCTCTCGAGTTGACCTGAGTGTGAGTGTGTGCGGGAAAGTGCAGGGGGATTCTGAGTGTGTGGGGAAAGGGAGTTTAATTGACTCTTCCATATTTTTTCCCGGATGTACATTTGCTCCATTAAAAAATTTATCTTTGGGGGAGCAGAGGAGATGTCACCTGTGAGATGAAAAGAATCGGGCCGGGGGCAGGGGTGCGGGTAGGGGGCGCTCCCTTCGGATCGAACAGGTGGTTTTGCAACGTGAGCCGGCTGAGTTCGCCGCAGCTTAGTGCGATGGTGACGGGGTGCCGGATGCGCCCCCAGCCACCCTCTCTTCTGACGTCCTCTTGGCTTTATAATCCTCGCGTGGAGTCTTTGAGATGGTGGCGGGAGGGGCTGGCGGCAGTGTCGCCAAGGACTGGGAGTCGCGTGCCTCGCCTCCTCGGACACGCTCCCCGGGCCTGGCGCGGCGGCGAAACTGGCCCCGTGGCGCTTGGAAAAGCGAGGAAACGAATGCGCGCAGGCCGCTCCCAGGGTCTGCCTGGTAGATATCCGCCTTCCCTCGCCTCGCCTCTCCTCGCAGTCAACTCCGAGTAGCCGCGCAAGGCAGACAGCGAAGGCGCCAGGACTAATGCGGGCCCTGACTCTGAGAAGGACTGCCGAGCCGGCTCTGAGATGCTAGTGGCCCCACCTATTGGCAACCAGACAGGCCGGGACTGGCCGTGGCGAGCGGGGGCGGGCGGCGGGCTGCGCGTCATTATCATGCACAGCGCTCGCAGCTTCAGGCACCAACTCTTCTCACTTGCTAATCCGTGAGAGCTGAGCGGAGACAGGCTCTTGCAGCCTTTTCTCCGTTAATGCGACGAGTTCTTTTTCGGAAATTCGCTTCCCGAGTCAGCAAGGTTTCTTTGCTGGGCTGCAGAGAGGTTCCTTTGGGGGAATTTTTCTGGGCATAGGACTTTTATCTGTACGCATGGCTTGGTGTTCTGCAAATTGAGGTGACAGATGGGTCACAGCTTCTCCCCTTTCTGTACCCCTGCTTCTCCACCGCGCAACACACATACACATACACACACGTACACACACTCCTGGTAGGGGAACCTGCCGCAGGTGGCGATTGTGCCCGCCCAAGCGAGGGATTTGTGTCTGGCGTGCGCGCCCACAGTGGCCAGCCCCTCAGCTCCAGGGGGCTCCCTCTCTTGGTCTCAGACGCTGTCTTTGTAAACATGTCTGCCATTCTCTATCATTTATATCAGTAGAACTGTCTGTCTCTGTGCAAGGGGTAATGAGGTCAGGATTCAGAAAACCTAGCATTTGTGCATTAAGTAAATCAAACACTAATAGCTTGCCTGCTGGATCCCGTTTTGCCTGGGGGCTAACAGTGCCTGCAGATTCAGAACTTTTCAGCAAGAAATTATGGTCTCATTGAGTGGTTCAGCAATATTCTGATAGAGTTCAGAAATGAACTATGCTCCTTTTAAAGAAATGGCATACGTTTATATCCAGTTGTAAATGATTGGAGCGGGAATGCAAATATATAATCATAATACCTTTATACTCATTGTATGATTAGGGATTTCTGATGTAGGTTCCTCATCTCTCAAGAGGGAAAGCCTGTGGAAAAATGCTTTTTTTAATCGCTTATTCTGTGGTCTGCACGATAAATACATTATTTACAAATACCTACAGCTTTTGCTATCCCTTACTGTTAAATACTATTTTGCAATGCAGTCTGGACATCTGTTTCAAAATAGAACAAAACTGTTGTGTTTTTTATTTTATATACTGTTGTCTGTCAGAGTGACTTGGCTTACTTATTTATAATCACATTAAAAAAAGTAGCTGTGTACAAATTTAGAAGGTTGGTTGTATACATTAAATGTGTATATCCTACTAGCAGATATAGTTACTTCTGAGACAATTAATTTGACTTGAATACAATTAGTACATTAGGTGAGATACTAAGCTGTTGTAAAGACTATCTAATATTGTCATGGGGCTAGCAAATTGTTTCAAAATCTTTATCTTTCATAATATATTGAAAAACATTAACTCCTAAATAAAAAAATAAAAAATGATCACGGGTAGTATGTGTGTAATTCAGTGCCTCCACCCCTACTCGCAGCAAAAGTATAGTAAATTCAAAACCGAACGTCCATATTAAAATTGTAAAGCACCAGTTAACATGAACTGGATTAGTTTACTTACTTGGTTGAATAGGAAAAGAATTAATTTTCTTTAGGAGGTGATTACCTTCATTTAAATATTTAACGTGAGAAATGTGTCTACGGGGAAATGTATTAGTTCAGGACTGAAGGAATGAATGTGATGAAACTGGAGGGAAAGGGTATTTCACTCTAGCGATGGAAGGAGATATGAGGAATGAAAGGTTTTCCCAGCCTCATGTGATGTGTTCACGCAGAAAGTAGCTGCATTATGTAGTTCAGGCAAACTGGAAAGATAAAAAGACACTGCTCTAAGAGGCTTTTTATATACTGAATTATTTTGGTATTGAACCAAATTATATATACATGAAAATCATCTCCTTCTTTCTATTTCTCTTCAGTTTTTACCTCATGTCGGTAGTTTAATAAGGTCAACTACACATTTTGAACTCTAGTATGTTTTGTTAAACTTATTGATTCACTACAGTGATGAGACATAATGGTTAAACCATAATGATTGAAATGAAAATGTATTTATTTCAGTCAAAAATGCACAATTTTATAATTACTTTGAGTTTCAATCAAATAATATTTTAAAATATTTAATAATTACATATATTTTATAATACACATCCACACGTAGATACACAACCATATAGTATTTAAAAATGAATCACTTCCATTGTGATCTTCTTTGCCCCAATAAAAGAAAGGTCTTTTCACATATAAAAACTATGCAATTTTGAATTATGCTTCTACTTTGAGCCTATGCATTGATTGAGTAATTTCATCAGACCCACATTACTTGATTGCTTAGAAGTTTCCTAATGATCTGCATGCTGTAGGAAGAACCAAAAAGTCGTGAGTAGAATGGCAATGATATTGTGTTTTATGAAGCTATTCAGAAGTCGCTCTGATTTATGTAGCTAGAAAGCTCCAAAGTCTTTGAGATTAGCCACGCTGACTGCTATTTTCTTCATACAGCAGTCGTCCCACACTCTTTACTCCCTAAACACAACAGGAGTTTAGAGCACTGCTTTAATTAAGCAGGGATTAGGTGGCATTTCCAGTCAACTGCACAGTTTGTTTTGCTTCATATCAACTATGGAAGAGCTCACGTTTTAACAGTTTAATATATGCTCCTTTCTTTATCTGGTTCCTGTGCTCACAGAACTGATGGTAAATTAGCTATCCTCAGTTATATATCTCTACAAGAGAACACTCAAATGGTGTACTTATTCATATATTACACAAATCACTAGCATATTTTTATTGTTATCAGTCATAGTAAAATACCTTATGTCAACATGGAGTAGGAAAGATGCATTTATTCATGTTTTTCTTATAAACAGATGATACTTTATAGTCTGAAATCATAATCAACGGTGATATTATGTTTGAGAAACACAAGACAATCCACAGAATACTTTTATTATGAGAATGTTCAAATTAAAGTACAAAATCAGGTAAATAAAAGGTATCAACACATTAAAAACAATAATAGATTGTAAATGTAAAATACCAGTTATTCTTACTTCTACACTAAGGATTATTTTGTCAGTTATAGAATATAAAAGCTTTCCCAGAAGATGTGCTGTTGTTCTACCAATTTTTTTTTTTTTCATTTGGCTACATGATTTGCATTGGTTAATGATAACCCCCGGGACTCCTCAAGGATTTTTGGATTGTGTAAGATGTCTCAATGATATTTTATCCTCTTTCTACTTTTAGTAGTCGTTTGTTCCTGAAGTTCGTGATAACTGTGTAAACTTCTGGAAAGTACTAAGGGACTTGGCTTTACTATTCTTCTCTGTATCATTAATACAGTTATTTGAAGCACAATTCAAGTGTGTATTAAGTTAGACAACGTTGTTATTAATCAAAGATATCAACTATGACATGACTAATAAGCCATTACACTAAGGGCCTTTGCTTTCTACTCCAGGTGAAATGTACATCCACTAAATATCTGTTATAAATTTTAAGACAAATATGAATAAAAATCAAGGTGATTAACTTTTGATTTATTCAAAAATAAAAGTCAATTGAAATAGTTAGGAGCAATGGAAGATACACTTTATTCCATTCTGATATCTTAGGCTAATTTTATCATATGATAATTTTATCTTAAAGGACCATTGCAATTTCAAAACCACACTTTTTAATCTAGAAGTTTTTTTCTTCACCTATGTATATTACTTTATTTTAAAAAGTAAGATATTCACACTTCTATTGGATCATCATGATATTTTAGATTATAGACAGTCTATTTGTCTATTTTAGATTATAGACAGCATATTGGTGAGTGAAGTAATCACATAGTAATTATAGAAACTATTACTATAGGATAATGTTTATTAGAAAACACATTTATGGCTTATAAAGATGTCTTTGCCATTAGGTGTCACTGCATTCTGAGCTGTTTTCTTTTTTATTATTATTACTTGAAAACCACATGAAATATTTTGAAAATTCTCAGAAAAAAAGTAATTTTAATGAGTTTTGTAATGCTGCAAGATATAGGTAGTTTTATTTTCAAACTAGAAAATAAATATTATCCCTGTCTCTTATTCTTGTAAGAATTTAATGCGACAACATATCAACACACCTGATACCCTCTAAACAAATTAGATTGCTAGACATAGTGATACAATTTTTTTCTCGTATTTAAAATACAGGAGAAATGTCTTCTTAACCTAATACTTATTCTCTATGAATAAAATCTAGGACACCAGGAAGGATGCAAGTGTGTTTAATACTGCTGGAGTAAACACACATTGGTGAATAAAGTAGTTTGTTAAGCAGCTTCTAACTGTGGTAGCTCTGCTCACCTGTGGGATACTTGAGGTCCCAAACTGATTGTTGTTTGTGAGACAAAACATGTAAAAATAGAGTTGTGAAAAAAAAATACATGGACACAAATGTATCTAAAAAAATACCAACCATTGAGTTTTATGAATGACCATATATGTTTTCAGATAATTTTTGCCTGGTTAATTGTATGCATTGTATCGATTCCTTGCATAGTTCCACCTCCACCACTATCACTACAAGTACCACAATTATAAGCTTTATTTGTCCATGTAAAACTCATGACTATGCTCACATAGTAATTTATTTGTTTTGTAAAAAGGCACAATCTTCTTTCTGGCATATTTCATTATAAGAATAATGGAGGATGAAATTTAGGGCAACTTTTAATCCGATAATTTAGTTTTAACATTGGCAAACTCACATTATTAGAGAATGCAAGACTAGGTTAAATGAGCAAATGAACAGTTTGCCTTATGTTAGATTTTGCCCTATACCAAAATTCATTAATTATTAGTTGGAATAATGTATTATTAACAACTCAGAGTAAAATTAAATGATTAGACAGTTGCCTAAAAGATAAGAAAAAATACTAAGGCAGTTCTGGAATTGATTATTAGAACATCTATGGATTCACGTCATTTAAATTGGTGAATTTTAGTATATTGATGTGGACACACATTTCAGAGAATTTGACAAATTCTCTGAATTTGTCAAACATAGCACATGGACAATGTTAAGGTATAATAAAAAAAGTATTCTGGATTAGAATTTAGAAGGTTTTGGACTAAATCTCAGTTTATAAATAGTTAATTGAATATATTGGAAAGTTATTTAATTCTTTAGTCTTCATTTTTATTAACCCTAAAATAAGATTTAGACTAATGTTCATTTAATCTCTAAGACTATGTAAACTAAATGGAGAACAATTGCTATATTTAAGGAGTAACAGAAAGGAATTGGGTGAAGAGATACAGCCAAGTGTGGCGATAATTAGTAGTTGCCTGAGAGTGAACTTCAAAAAAGGAAATACAAGGGGAAATAAGGAACATAAAGTCTTAATTACTCAAATTAAGAACTCTTTAAATTGAAGATGTTTAGTTGCAAACGAGAATTATGTATATTTCTTCATCAGATATTCTAGATAACTAGTATCTGATTGAGACAGCTAGATTAGTTTTTTGTTTTCGATTTTGTTTTCACTTTGTCTATTATTAGTATCAAGGTATTACCTACAGCATTACTCCTATAGAACACTGCAAAATTAGTGTTTATTAACACTAACTGGAGGGACACTGGCCTTTAGAATTTGCAAACTGAGAGTGCATCAGGAATATTAACATATGCTTGATATCACTACAAAGAAAAAGTAGAGTATAAAGAAAGTAACCAATTAAAAGTTCTTCACTACACTGGACTCCTGCTTCAGGTTTTTATGTTTTTATCCCACTGTTGTTCACCAAGTAGTCATCAATGTGAAGCTGAGGCAGGATTGATCCCCCGAAAGCTTCTTGAGTAGTTAGAGAGAAGCCAAGTGAACACCAGAAGCTAAGCACTAAAGACCTACTTATGGTCTTAAATGTTCTTAAATCACTCTGTAGTCACATTCCTTATTAACAGATTTTTAAAATGAAAAACATTAGGTAATAAATTATATAACAATAGCAATTTGCTTATGTTTTCTTTAAAATAATTAAAAGTACTATTTTTTAAAAAATCTCATTTTATTGCTCAGACTACCTGGTCTATCCTAAGTAAGCTTAAATAAGGTATTTGCTTCCTTAATAAAGTCATTATAATTCTAGAAGTCAATATTCCTGAAACTGTATGGTAATATAAGCATTGCTACCAACATGTAGTATGTGTGCTAATTGGGAGAATTTTCTTTTATTCAGCAAACATTTTATTCTGAATCTACTTTGTATGAAGCATTGCTTCTAGTCTCTAAAATTAAAATGTTGAACCAGCAAGTTATGTTTTTGTATATAAGGAACTTATGTTCTCATGGAAGAGACAACCAGATAAGAAAATATATGATGTGATGTCAAATATTGATAAATGCTATGAAGTAAAATGAGGGAATGAAGGGTGACAAAGTACGTTTTCATTGGAATAGAGACTGGATCTAAAGAAAGGATGTGAACCATGTGGATATCTGATGAAGAATAATTCAGTCAGAGAATATAGCAAGAATGATGGCCATGAGATAAGACACTAAGAAAATCTGCTTAGTTTACTTAAGAAATATCTTTAAAGCCAATTGGAGTATAATTCTGTGAGAAAAGCAGGAAATGGAAGTAAATGGGGTCTGAGAGGGCACTGGGGAAGATTCTGTAGGGACTTACAGGTCATGGCAAGGGATTTAAATCTTCTAGGTATTTTGGGTAAAGATAAAATGTGTGATATGAAATAGTTTGTATTTTAGAAAGATAACATTCTTTGCTTAAGTGCACTGGATAGAGTAGAAGTACAAATTGACAATAGCAAATTGGATCAAGGTGGTAACTTAGCTAAATGTACAGTTGTCAGATTGTGGACATAATGTGAAGATAGGAAAAACAGGATTTTCTGATAGATGAGTCAGGTGGGAGAGATCCAGAGTAAGTAAAGAGGCTTCCCAGGTATTTTACCCAAATACATGGGGTAAATGTGTTACTACTAACTAATATTCGGAATATGGGGGCATAAGCAAGTTTAGGGTACAAATCAAAATGTGCATTTATTAAATTTTGTATTTCTATTAGACATCAAACTTGAGAGTTTAAATTGGAAGTTTACTGTATGATCCTGAAATTTAGAGGTGAGTTTGGGATTTGAGCTGTATATTTGGGGAATATATCATTGTCAATATAGACTCCTGTAAGAATGGCCATAATCAAAGAATCAAAAAACAGTAGATGTTGGCAAAGATGTGGCAATCAGGGAGCACTCACACTGCTGGTGGGAATGTAACCTAGTACAGCCGCTATGGAAACCAGTGTGGAGATTTCTTAAAGAACCAAAAGTAGAACTACCATTTAATGCAGCAACCCCACTACTAGATATCTACCCAGAGGAAAAGAAGTCATGATTCAAAAAAGATACTTGCACGTGCATGTTTATAGCAGCACAATTCACAATAGCAAAATCGTGGAACCAACCCAAATGCCTATCAATCAATGAGTGAATAAAGAAACTCTGGTATATATATATATATATATATATATATATATATATATATATGATGGAATACTACTCAGCCATAAAAGAGAATGAATTGACAGCATTTGCAATGACCTGGATGAGATTAGAAACTATTATTCTAAGTGAAGTAATTCAGGAATGGAAAACCAAACATTGTATGTTCTCACTGATATGTGGGAGCTAAGCTATGAGGACAC
>NW_016803894.1:0-4799 GCF_001698545.2 Rhinopithecus bieti | reverse complement strand
TTTTTTTTTTTTTTTTTTTTGGTGATTTGAATCAAGTGACACCAGGCCAAACATAGTGAAATTAACCTGACAGAGAAGTTTAGAATTTAGATTTCATTTAGTTTCCCAGATTGCCATTCAAATATCATAGAAATTTTTTATCTGAACTTAAGAGCAGACTACATTTTACATAGTATTGCTATAACATTACAAATGTCATAAATATTTAGTCATTTAGTAATGTACTAATTGCAGGAACACACAATATTTCATTCTGTTAGTGGTATTAAAATGCATAAAATTATTTTGTTATAATAGACAAATTTAAATCCATTGTAAATTTCCTCTGAGTAAATGCTGTTATGAATTTGATTTGCTTAAAACATCACTTTGGAAACACATTTTAAAGTTTTAATGTGTAGGGGACATAAAGGATATATGTGTTGAGGATCCCTAATCCAAAAATCTAAAATCCAAATGCCCCAACATTTGACACTTTTCAACACTGACATGATACCACAAATGGAAAATTCCACACCTGACCTCATGAGATGGATGCACAAAATTATGGAAAAAAGTTTTATGAAATTACCTTGCCTTCTGGCTTTGTGTATAAGGTATATAAGAAGCATAAATGAACTTAATGTTTACTTGTAGTCCCATCCCCAAGCTATCTCATTATTGATATACAACTACTCCAAAATCTGAAAAAATTCTGAAATCCAAAACATTTCATGACCCAAGCATTTCAGATAAAGGATACTCAACCTGTAGTAATTACAGGGCAAAGTTTATCATTACAGCATAGAAATTAAATAGATACAATAAATTCATTAGGCATATTGTATTCGTATGATTTCTGTGACACATTTAAATATTTCCTTTTATGGATCTTTTACTTTGTGCTAAAATGGGTGATAGATTTTCAGTCATAGGTGGACATGAGGAAAGGAAATGTTCTAAATTTAGTAACCTCAGATTTCAACCTTTTGAATACGAATCTTAGTTCTTTCATTAGTATTAATATACCCATAAGTTGTGTATTTTGATTTTGCACCTAAAATAATAATATCTGTACTAAAATAAGCATGCTAATAGCAGATGAATAATATTTTTTGTGTTCTTTGTTGTTATAAGTGTTATGTCCTCTATGAAAACATTTCATCTTGTGGAAACAATGTGATATGGATGTCACATGGTTGTTTCTGCTCTGATACATCTGTTAATTGGTATGTAAATATGGAATATTTGAACGATGAGAAGATAGGAGTCTTACAGTTTGAGAATAGCAATGACTGACAAAAAATGCAAATTGTTTTCTGGCTGGAGCCTAGGAACTTAATTAATGAAATACAGAACATTGAAAGATATTTTCTATTTACTAGTTCGTAGCTTCTTGGGGTGGTGAAATACCATTTGAAGGAAATGCTACATGGACTTAGATCAAAACTTAAGTTGGAGTGAAACCCTAACACTGCTGAAGTGTTTACTATATGTAACTTCAACATCATTAAAATGTCATATTATTGATTGGCTTAATATCTTAAAATCCAAAGACAAGATAGTATCCTAGTAGCTGTGGTGAGACAAGAGAACTAGTCCTGGCTACATGCGGTGGCTCACACCTGTAATCCCAACACTTTGGGAGGCTGAGGCGGGTGGATCACCTGAGGTCAGAAGTTCAACACCAGCCTGACCGACAGGGTGAAACCCCATCTCTACTAAAAATACAAAAATTGTCTGAGCATGGTGCTGTGTGCCTGTAATCCCAGCTACTCAGGGGCTGAGGCAGGAGAATTGCTTGAACCTGGAAGGTGGAGGTTGCAGTGAGCTGAGATTGCGCCATTGCACTCCAGCCTGGGCGACAAGAGTGAAACTCCAACTCAAAAAAATAAAAATAAAATAAAAAGAGAAACCATCCTGTTGTTCTGTTGCATGATGTTTAAAGTGAATTCAAATCCAGAAGACTGATTCCTCCTTCTGATAATCTCTGCAATCTGACCACAGACAAAATTGTGTTGGTGATTTAGTGGTAGTTGCTATCTTGCTACTCAGAATCCAGATCTCCTTTGCTGCTTCTGTGAATGGAAACCGTTGAATTTTCTTTTTAGATATACCAACAACTCTCAGCATAGCCCAGTGGAAGCATGGCCTATGTGAGAACCATTATACATTTCTTCCTAAATTGTTTTTCAATTTGTAACACCTTATAAATGTGGGTGATGCTTCATCCACAGATGTAAGAGGGACTGCTCTTCTCTCGTGTTGTAATCATGGTGAGTTTTGGACATTTTCTATAATCCATTAATTTCAAACTGAGAAATTATGACTCACATTTCATGTTCCATTTGCAGAACATGTTGATTTAGGATTACATGAAACCATAATATGTGACATTTTTGGGTGTTTCACCAGATGTTTTTAGATCTGTTATGTTGTTATAGGAATATAGCTCATTGACAAAAGACAAGTTTCATATCCTTAGAACTTTCAGGAGTATCTGCCTTCTGAGAAAATATTATAACATTAGGAAGCTGAAGGTAAAACAATTCAAAACTCCCAGCTGAACGACTGTGGTCTACTATGGCACTGGAGATTGTGATAATTCAATAAATGCCGTTTTTATGGTAGCCTAAAGGTGCCATAAAAGCATATATTTTGGAAAAAGACATATAAATGGGATCAGGAGGTTATCACATACAAATGGTCTTTATAGTAGAAATCTCATTTCTCAGCTTTCTGATGGTTCATCATATTGTTGCTATAGGCTACAAAGTAAATACAATCATGCCAATTTCAGATCTAAGGAAGAATTATTTTTTAATTCTTTTATTTTTTTTTAAATAGATGTCAGTAGTTCTCATGCAAGCTTAAGTAATGAAGGAGGAGGCATTAAGATTTGGTTATTTTGTAATTAATTAAGCTAATGAGATCTTTTCTAAATTTAATACCGTACATCAGATATTCCATTAAGCATGATTTCTTGGGTAGAGAAAAATTAAATTGCCTTTTTGCTCTCACTTTCGAAGTTAATAGTACACTGTTCTTTCATATTACTAATCTATCCTCACTGCTGTATGTATAAAACATCAGTGAAAATGATAGTTTTATGACATTTGACATTCATGACATTTGACATTTATGACATTTGACCATGATGGAGAAAGTCTCCCTATGGCAGAAGTAAAATAAAGTTTCTTTACAAGTGGCATAACTATTATTAGGAAAATATATTTATATAGACTTTTAATTATATAGATGTAATTGAAAACAAGAAAAACATTGAAAACTGAACATAACAGATTATTCACAATCTAACTGGCCAATGCTTCTATTTTTCTCCACAACAGTTCATGTTGTGGTTAATAAACAGTTAATAAATAGCAAAACTGGCTGCTTTGACTTTTTTCTTTTTATTTTCCTGTCCACTCTTCAGTGGCAATACTAATGAGCAGTGAAATGGCCAAAAGCAAGGAAAAAGGAGCAAAGGGTTTTAGATATTCTGTAAACCAGAAAATCAGTCCCTGACTGTTCATATGCACAGGCTTGCTGAGAAGAAATGGTTTTATTTTCTCAAAATATCACCCAGATTCTGAAGATAGAACTTGCTCTTGGCTGCTGAGTTAGTAAGAGGAGTGAAGCTTTTAGGCCACTAAAGAATAATAAGCTGAATGACACTGACTGGGAGCAAAGTGAAGAATATTATCGCAGAGAAAAAGCTGCCCTCCAGGGGTAATGCTGCCCCAGTGATTGGCTCAGTTGTTTGCATCATATTTATGGTGATTTTTAATTAAAATGAAATATAAATTGCAGCTATACTACTTAAAAACTTTAGGTAATTATGTATAAACTGGGTTGTATTGATATTCCTGTCAATACACATTGAGTCTTGAGCATCTACATTGTATGTACCCTGTTGACCTCCTGTTGATGGTATGTTATAGACCATGAAGAGAAATTTGAATATTGCACTCTTAAAAAGGAATTGCGAAGCACATGACAATGATAAATGCAAAAATCTGATTAGCAATTAATGGAGGGAAAAGGGGAGAAGGGAAGGTGATGTGATGGAGAGGTACATAGTTTCAACGTTATTGATGGTGTTTTATTTATTAAGTTGGGTGGTTGTTTCACAACTGTTGATTTTATATATATATGTGTGTGTGTGTATATATATATATAAATTTTTTTTTGGTAAACAATAGTGTATCTGTTGTTACTCTGCTCATAGAGAAATCGACTGGTTTAGTTCTCTTCCACTTTGGTTAGGAAATAAGTTTTTTTCTTTTAGGCCCCTCCATCAGGTAGAGTGACTAACTTTCCAATTCTCTTTGGAGAGAAAGAGAGTGCATACTATATGTCAGGATTATAACTTTTTTCTTTTTTTTTTTTTTTTTGAGACAGAGTCTCACTCTGTCACCCAAGCTGGAGTGCAGTGGCACGCTCATGGCTTACTGCAGTCTTGATTTCCTGAGCTCAGGCGATCCGCCCACCTCAGCCTCCCTAATGTTTGTATTTTTTGCAGAGGGGATTTCCTCATGTTGCCCAAGCTAGTTTCAAACTCTTGAACTTAAACAATCTGCCCACCTCAGCCTCCCAAAGTGCTGAGATTACAGGCGTGAGCACCATGCCCAGCCAGTAGGACTATTAAATAGCAAGTTAGAGAAGAATTCGGAAGTCTGTCTTCAATCACAGTGATCCCTGTGATGGATTCAATAATCAAGTTGCCTTTCTCTACCATTTAGAAAAGCATCTTTGAATGTTTGTTTCTTTTTTTTTTTTTAATTATACTTTAAGTTCTAGGGTACATGTGCATAACG
>NW_016803893.1:0-690 GCF_001698545.2 Rhinopithecus bieti | reverse complement strand
TTTCTTTCTTTCTTTCTTTCTTTCTTTCTTTCTTTCTTTCTTCTTTCTCTCTCTTTCTTTCTTCTTTCTCTCTCTTTCTTTCTTTCCTCTCTCTCTCTCTCTCCCCCTCCCCTCCAAGATTCTGGGTTTAGGCCTATGATCCATTTTGAATTACTTTTTGTGTACAGACTGAGACAATGATTAAGGTTCAGTTTTGCATATAGATACCCAGGGTTCCAGTAACAATTGTTTTAAAAGCTTTCCATTGAATTAATGTTGTAACTTGGAGAAAATTAACTGACTATATATGTGTGCATATATTTTGGAGTTTCTGTTCTGTTTCCTTCACTCATTAGTGTAACCATAATGCCAATATCACACTCCCTTGGTTATTGTAACTATAGAGTACCTCCTAAAGTCAAGTGGTGTAAGCCTCTAACTTTTTTTTTCAAGATTGTTTTGGACATTGTAAATTCTTTAAATTTAAAATAAATTTTGAAATCAGCCTGTCTATTACTTCCACAAGGCTTTCTGTAATTTTTGATGGGGATTGCAATGAATTTATAGAGACATTTAGGCAAAATGGACGTCTTAACAATACTAAGTCTTTCAGTCCATTAATGGGGTATATGTCACCATTTATTTAAGTTTTCTTTACTTTTTTCTTATCAAAGTTTTGATACTATTATACAAGTTGAGTAGAAATGGTAA
>NW_016803892.1:0-1873 GCF_001698545.2 Rhinopithecus bieti | reverse complement strand
TTTTTTGTTTTGAGACAGAGTCTCACTCTGTTGCCCAGGCTGGAGTGCAGTGGCACCGTCTTGGCTCACTGCAACCTCTACCTCCCAGATTCAAGTGATTCTTGTGCCTCAGCCTCCCCGAGTAGCTGGGACTACAGTGTGTGCCACCATGCCCAGCTAATTTTTGTGTATATATATATATATATTTTTTTTTTTCTTTTTTTGTTGAGACGAAGTCTCGCCCTGTCGCCCAGGCTGGAGTGCAGTGGCACGATCTTGACTCACTGCAACCTCTGCCTGCCGGGTTCAAGCAATTCTCTGTCTCAGCCTCCCCAGTAGCTGGGATTACAGGCGCCCGCCACCACGCCCGCCTACTTTTTGTATTTTTAGTAGAGGCAGGGTTTCATCATCTTGTCCGGGTTGGTCTTGAACTCCTGACATTGTGATCCACCCACCTCGGCCTCCCAAAGTGCTGGGATTACAGGCATGAGCCACCGCGCCCGGCCTGTATTTTTAGTAGAGACGGAGTTTCACCATGTTGACCAGGCTGGTGTCAAACTCCTGACCTCAAGTGATTCACCTGCCTCGGCCTCCCAAAGTGCTGGAATTACAAGTGTGAGCCACCGCACCCGGCCTATATTCATTTTTCAAAATTCTTCTAGAGTTTTACCTTTTTATTGCTTTGTACTTTTACTTTGTCTTATTTTACTTTTCACCATTGTGTTTTTCAAAGCTGAAGGTATATATGATGTGATTATTATAAATCACTTGTCAGGAAGACTTAGTGAATACAGATACAGTTCATTTTTAAAATCATGGTTTAATAATTTTAGAATTTATAATATAGAAAATACCAAATATTCTTTATCTGCACTAGAAAATTAAATGATTATTTCATTGATAAGTAAAATTGAAGGGAACTTTTAAAATCACCGAGCCTTTAACAAATTCTCTATAAATACTGTGATGTTAGGAAGATGACAAGGCTAAATATGACATTTAAAGATTTAAGACAACTTTATGTCTTGCTGATCCTCACCTTAAACTCTAGTGAAGATAGAACTGATAGTCTTCCCATCAAAACTGATTCCATATGCTGACTTTGTTTTGGTGACATTACCATGCTTTCAATTGCCCAGACGCAAACTTCGGTGTTATCTCTATGCACATAACAACATTGGCTGATTTTTGCCAGCCATTTTTGTCTTTGAACTACTCACGGGCCTTTAATTGGATTTTCTGCTTGGTTTTTCTCTCTAGTTAATATGGCTTCCTAAACCTTAGAATTATGCTTCAAACATCCTTCACTTTTCAGAAACCAGTGATAACTCTGTTATCTTCAGAGTATAGTTCAGAATTCATAGCCTTCTAACAGTCTGCTCAAATCTGTTTTTCTGGGGCCAGCACTATTTCTTTATAGGACCTGACTCTCACCAAACCAATCTCTAATTCTTATTTACCCTTTGTATTTTTCTACCTTCATATCATTCCTTTTTCTTTCTTTCTTTATTTCCTTCCTTCCTTCCGTCCTTCCTTCCGTCCGTCCGTCCGTCCTTTTTTTTGGTCTCGCTCTGTTGCCCAGGCTGGAGTGCAGTGGTGTGATCTCGGCTCACCGCAACCTCTGCCTCCTGGGTTCAAGCGATTCTCCTACCTCAGCCTTCCTAGTAGCTGAGAGTACAGGCATGCGCCACCACGCCTGGCTAATTTTGTATTTTTAGGAGAGACGGGGTTTCTCCATGTTGGTCACGCTGGTCTCAAACTCCCGACCTCGGGTGATCCACCCTCCTTGGCCTCCCAAAGTACTGGGATTACAGGTGTGAGCCATTGTGCCCGGCCTCTTTCCTTTTTTTTTTTTTTTTTTTTTTTTTTAGACGGAGTCTCGCTCTGTTGCCCA
>NW_016803891.1:1184666-1189871 GCF_001698545.2 Rhinopithecus bieti | reverse complement strand
TGAGTCTGGCAATTATGTGTCTTGGAATTGCTTTTCTCAAGGAGTATCTTTGCGGCGTTCTCTGTATTTCCTGAATTTGGATGTTGGCCTTCCTTACTGGGTTGGGGAAGTTCTCCTGGATAATATCCTGCGGAATGTTTTCCAACTTGGTTCCATTCTCCCCATCACATTCAGTATACCAATCAGACGTAGATTTGGTCTTTTCACATAGTCCCATATTTCTTGTAGGCTTTGTTCTTTTTACTCTTTTTTCTCTAAACTTCTCTTCTCGCTTCATTTCATTTATTTGATCTTCAAGCACTGATATCCTTTCTTTAACTTGATTGAATTGGCTACTGAAGCTTGCACAGTCTTTGCATAGATTTTTTAAAAGCATGGTAGAGTTGTCTCTTTACAGAATGACTCATTTTAAGAAATTTAGTTTACATGTTCAATCTATTTAAAGTACCTGTAATTTTCTTTAGTCACCAGAACAAATTATATAGAACTAATTGATGTTCATAGCAGAAACTATTTGTATTCATTTGCATAACATATATTTTTAAATGCATTTTATGGGCCACCATGCTACAATATATGTACAGATTTGAGTGAGAAAGCAAATGTGTTTCCTCTGCATCTTGTTCCTACCTTATGAAGTTTGGTGGAAGAGGCTAACTTTGAGATAACCACACAAGTAAATGGAACTTTGCAACTGTGGTACGTTTCCTAAGGAGAGTTTCAGTTGCTCTGGATCTCTGAAAGGTACAAGATGCTATAAGAACTGATGATGAGGGATTTGACCTAGTGAGGGATGTCGGAGGTGTTGTCCCTGAAGCAGAGATAACTGAGATGTGAAGCAGGAGTTCACATCAATTGCAAATGTTCCGTTCTGAATAGGCAGGTGATCAGAAGAGAATGACATGAAAGGAATCCTAAAGCGTTGCAGGACTTTTTATTAAAAAGAGTTGTGGGAAGACATTAGAGAATTTTGATCATGAGCATGAAATAATTAAAATTAACTGCCTCCAGGTCAAGCACAATGGTTTATGCCTGCACTTTGGGACGCCAAGACAAGAGGATCTTTTGAGCCCAGGAGTTTGATACTAGCCTAGGCAACATAGGGAGACCTTGTCTCTATTAAAAATTAATAACAACAACAAAAATAACTGGGAGTGGTGGCATGCAACTGTTGTCCCAGCTACTCTGGAGGCTGAGGTGGGAGAACCACTTGAGCCCAGGAGGTCCAGGCTGCAGTGAGCCATGATCATGCCACTGCACTCCAGCCTGGGCAACAGAGTGAAATTCTGTCTCAAAAATAAATAAAGATGTAAAATTTACAAACATTTTAAAATTACAAAAATATAATTGGCTGCCTCTGAAAGAATAGATTGTAGAAGAGCAACAGTGGGTGTGAATAGATCACTTAAGAACTTTTGTAGTATTTTACTCAAGAGATCATGGGAGCTTGGTCTTAAAGGTGGTATGTATAGGGGAGAGCGAAGAGTGAAGAACTATTTAAGAGTGACTACAATAGGGACAATAATAGTGGTATTTGACAGGTGATGGAGAGGGAGGGGTCTAAGAGAAACACTAGGTATCTGGCTTACGTTCCTTGGTGAGTTATAGTATTATTTACTGCAACCATGAGCACTGGGAAATGATGACTTTGAACCGAAGAGTTGGCTCAAAGGCAGTGGGACATAGGAGACTATAGATATAGATTGTCTCTCTTTCCAAGGTGAGCAATGTGCTGCTGATGGACTCTGAGATCTATATCTTACACTACTTGCCCAGCAGAGAGAGTATCCTTGATGTTTCTGGTCCCAAGACCAAAAACCCTGGTGAAGATTCTTGTTGAACTCATTTGCGTCACATGCCCGTACTTGATCAAAACAGTTTTAGTAGGAAGTAGGTGTAGATAGGGTAGTGGAATAACTCGTAACTTCCATGAGAGTGACATAGCTTTTGGAAAGTGGCAATTATCAAAAGGAGAGGAAGGAGGAAGACAGATGATATTATAAAATTGCACTGTAGTAGTGCTATGCTGATTAAATGTATGAAATTAACTTTGTGGTAGTCTACATTTCCTGTATTTAGATACTTCCGAGAGCTCTGAGATATGGGAAATGGGAGAACACAATATTGAAAAGTGGTAAAGGCAGCCTAGGAAAATATACAAAGGAATGCTCTACCATGAGTATTATATTACATGATATTATCATTATATATTTATGTACCAGTCTACTTTAACAGGCTACAAAATTCCTAAAGGCTCGGATCATTCCTTATTTATTCCTGTGCTTCACTGAGTAGAAAATAGCAGCCATTTTGAGCCCTATCCATGCTCATTCTGCAATGACTTAGTTGTTGAATTATTACATTCATAAATGCACATATTAAAAAACTGACAATAGTGTGACTTTGAGCTAGCTCCTTAACCTTCCTAGACCTGAGTTTTACATCTGTATAATGAGCTTCCTGGCATCTATTCTGTTATAGTTCTAAAATTCTGTTTGTTCTATTAAAACATGTTTTTGTGGAATTCTAAACTTTTAATTATCTGCACAGATAATTGTCCAAGTAGTTGATAATTTCAAATTCTGTTAGTTTTCTAGTCTCCTATGTATTGTAAACTGAAGTACTGGAGAAAACATGTGGGCTTTTCATCAGATGCCTGTAAGTTCAACTCACAGCTTCTTTGCTCACCAGCTCTGTGCCTCTGGGTAATTTATTTAACATTTATAAACCTTAGTGTATATTTTTCATTTCCAAAATAAGAATAATAATGTCTAAATTCCAAGTCTTTTGTGGTTATTGGAGGGAATGGATTTACAGGCACAGAAGCAGAGAAGGCTCCTAACGTACGTGGGTTATTGTTTTTCTTACCTTTACACCTTGGTGCAAGTGCACATCGGGTTTGGGTTGTTGTAATAAGAACATATTTGCTTATCAAATTTTCTTAATTATGCTTCATGTTTTTACCTGCTCTGTGTAGTTTTGGATATTTCCAAAAAATTCTTAATCAGTGTTTCCACAGAATAGCAGTATTCTACAAATTTATTTGATAATGCCAAATAAAACTGATCTTTTCCCAATGATCAGGAAAATATTACAATTTCCCCCCACCCATTTTATTGACTTGTGATTGACAAAAAAAGTATGTACTTAAGATATTTTATGTCATGACATTTTTATATATTGTTAAATAATTATTATAATCAATCTAATTAACATACCCATCACCTCATGTAGTACATTTCTTGTGTGTGTGGTGAAAACACTTGATATCTACTCCTTTGCAAATTTCGAGTATATAAAATATTTTTATTAACTGTAGTCACCATGTACATTAGGTCTCCAGGACTTATTCTTCTTATAACCAAAAGTTTGCACCCTTTGACTAACATCTCCCTTCCTTTGCTGCCCTTCATCTCCCAGTAACTACCACTATACTCTTGGTTAAGATAAGTTCAACTATATTTTAGGTTTTGTATAAATGTGATCATGCAGTATTTGGCCTTCTGTGTCTGGCTTATTTCATTTAGCATAATGACCTCCAAATTCATCTACATTTTTGCAAATGGCAAGATTTTCTTTCTTTTTTTTAAAGGTTGAATAGTATTTAATTGTGAATTTTTACCACATTTTCTTTGTTCATTCATCCACTGATGGACACTGAGGTGATTTCCATAAGTTGCCTATTGTGAATAATACTGCAGTAAACATGGGATTAGATATCTTTTTGACACATTGATTTTATTTCCTTTTCATATATACTAGTTGTAGTTGAACTACTGGATTATATGGTATTTTAGTGTTTTGTTTGTTTGTTTTTTGAACTCTCCATACTGTTTTCCATAAAGGCTGTACCTATTTACATTTCCACCAGCAGTGGACAAGGGTTCCCTTTTCTCCACATTCTCACTGACAATTGTTAGCCCTTGTCTTTTCGATAATGTCCATTCTAACAGATTTGAGGTGATACCTCACTTTGATTTAATTTACATTTCCCTAATAGTGAGGTTGAAGATTTTTTCCTATGCCTATTATCCATTTGTATGTTGTCTTTGGAGAAATATCTATTCAGGTTTCTTGCCCATTTTCTAATTGGGTTAATTTGTTGGTGGTGTTGCTTTTGCTGTTGAGTTGTAGGAATTTTTTATTTATTTTGGATATCAAACCTTTATCAGACATATGGTTTATAAATATTTGTTTCCATTCTGTAAACTGTTCTAATTTTGTTTATTGTTTCCTTTGCTGTGCAGAAACCTTTTAGTTTGATGTACTCTTACTTGTTTATTTTGCTTTTGTTGCCTATGCTTTACTTATTTCCTTCTAGGCGTTTTATGGTTCCAGATATTGTGATTAGCCTTTAATCTCTTTTGAGTTGATTTTTGTGTATGGAGTAAGATTAGGTCTAATTTTATTTTCCTGCATGGATCTCCAGTTTCCCTACATCATTTATTAATGGGACTATCTTTTCCTCATTGTGTATTCTTGGTACATTTGTTGAAAATTACTTGACCATATATGTACAGTTTTATTTCTGGGCTCTCTATTCATGTCCACTGCTCTATATGTCTGACTTTATGCCAGGACTGTAGTGTTTTGATTACTATAACTTTGTGATATAATTTGGTATCAGGAAGTGTGATACTTAGAGATTTTTTTTTTTTTTTTTTTTGCTCAAGGTTGCTTTGGCTGTTTGGAGTCTTTTGTGGTTCTGTACAAAGTTTAGGATTATTTTTTCTATTTCTTTGACAAATATCATTGGGATTTTGATAGAGATTTATGGAATCTGTAGATGGCTTTAGGTTGTATGAAAATTTTAACAACATTAATTTTCCAGTCAATGAATATAAAATGTTTTATGTGTCTTCTTTATTTTATTACTATCTTATAATTTTAGTTTATAGATCTTTCATATCTTTTGCTAAATTTATTCATATTTTATTATTTTGATGCTATTTTAAATGAGATAGTTTTCTTAATTTCCTTTTGGACTGTTTATTGTTAGCCTATACAAATACAACAGATTTTGTGTGTAGATTTTGTATACCAAAACTTTACTGAGTTTGCTTATTAGTTTAAACAGTATTTAAATACTTTGTTTAAATAAAGGATTTTGGTTTAAATTAAGGATTTTCTATACATAAAATTATGTAATCTGCAAAGAGAGACAATTTTCCTTCTTCCTTTCTGATTTGGATGATATTTATTTAT
>NW_016803891.1:1170943-1184204 GCF_001698545.2 Rhinopithecus bieti | reverse complement strand
AATTTTTGTCATGAAAGGATGTTAAATTGTGTCAATTTTTTGTATCTATTGAGATGATCATATGATTTTTATCCTTTATTTTGTTAATATGTTGTATTATATTTATTGATTTGCATACGTTGAGCCATCTTTGTATCCCAGAAAAATTCCACTTATTATGGTGTATAATCCTTTTAATGTGCTATTGAATTTGATTAGCTAGTATTTTGTTGAGAATTTTTACATCTGTCTTCATCAGGGATATTGGCCTGTAATTTCATTTTCGTGTATCATCCTTGTCTGGTGGTTTTGGATCAGTGTGTAATACGGGCTTTGTCAAATGAGTTTGGAAGTGTTTCTTCTTCTTCATTTTTTTTGGAGGAGTTAAAGAATGATTGATACAAATTATTCTTTACCTGTTTGGTAGAATTTTTCAGTGAAGTAATCTGGTACTGGAACTTTCTTTATTGGGATATTTTGGATTCCTGATCGAATCTCCTTATTCATTATTGATCTGTTCCAATTGTTTATTTGTTCATAATTTAGTCTTCAAAGGTTTTCTGTTTTTAGGAATGTATCTATTTCTTCTAGGTTATCCAACTAATTCGTGTCTAACTGTTCATAGTAGTCTCTTATAACCCTTTGTACTTCTGTGACATCAGTTGCAATGCCTCCTCTTTCATTTCTGATTTTATTTGGGTCTCCTATCTTTTTTTAGAGTAGCTAAAGACTTGTCAATTTTGTTTCTTTTCAAAAAACCAACTTAGCTTTAATGATCTTTTTTTATTTTTTTAGACACTATTTGATTTATTTCTGCTATGATCTTTATAACTTTATTATTTCCTTCCTTCTATTAAGATTCAGCTTAATTTGGTCTTCTTTTCCTAGTTCTTTGAGGTATAAAGTTAGCTTGCTTATTTGGGATATTTGTTCTTAAAACTGTAGACGTTTATTGTTAAAACTTCTTGTAACTGTTTTGCTGCATCTTATGAGTTTTGGTATGTTGCGTTTTCATTTTTATTTGTCTAAAGCTTTTTTATTTCCCTTTTGATTTTATTGTTTGACCCATTGATTGTTTGGAAAGATGTTGTTTAATTTTCATGCATTTGTGAATTTTTGAGTTTTCCCCTTGTTATTGATTTCTAGTTTCATACCACTGTGGTCAGAAAAGATGTTTGATATAGTAATAATCTTTTAAAATTTATTAATGCTTGTTTTGTGGCCAAACATATGCTCTATTCTGGAGAATGTTTTGTGTATGTTTGAGAAAAATGTGAAGTTTGCTGTTCTCAGATTGAGTGTTCTATATGTATTGCTTAGGTCCGTTTGGTCTATAGGTTTTTCAATTCCACTGATTCTATTTGATACTCTGAATGATCTATTCATTGCTGAAAATGTAGTATTGAAGTCCCTACTATCATTGTATTGTTGTATATTGCTCTCTTCCAATCTGTTGATGCTTCCTTTACATTTATATTAAGTGCTCTGATATTGGGTGAATAGAAATACAATTGTTATAGCCTCTTGATTAATTGGCCCCTTTATCATTACATAATAAACTTCTTTTTTAGTTGTTACAGCTTTTGACTTAAAGTCTATTTTATGTAATATGAGCACAGTTATTGCTGTTATCTTTTGGTTTTTATTTTAGTGATACATCTTTTTCCATTCCTCCACTTTCAGTTAATGTGTGTCCTCATGCAGGCAGAATGAAGTTGGGTCTTGTTTATTTCTTGTATTCATTCAGACACTCTATGTCTTTTGTTTAATAATTTAGTCTGCTTGCATTTAAAGGAACTATTGATAGGCAAGGACTTATTGCCATTCTGTTAATGTATTCTGTCACTGTTTTATAGATCCTTTGTTTCTTTCTTCCTGTCTTACTGTTGTCTTTTGTGATTTGATAATTTTCTGTAGTGACATGCTTTGATTTCTTTATCTTTTGTTTATCTATTATAAACTTTTGCTTTGTGGTTATCATGAGGTTTATATAAAATATTTTATAGACATAACAGTCTATTTAAAGCTGATAACAACTTTAGCTCCAATTACATACAAAAACTGCACTTCAACTACTTGTTCCTCCTTTCCAGCATTTTACGTTTTTGATGTCACTGATGTGAGGCAGTGGGAGCTGGCAGCAGGGGTTGCAGTTAACTGCATGCATGCCCATGGCTGTGGGGTCAGCTACCTGTGTACACGCAGCAGTGGGTGTTGGAGCCGGTGGCTGGGGTTTGAGCCATCTGCAAGCGTGTCCACAATGACTGAGCTCACTCCTGGGGTGGGGCCATCATTTTTGGTGACAGCTAGGATGACTCTAGTAGGAAGAGGGAGAGTGGGTGGTGGCTCAGGCAACTGGAGTCTGTGAAGATGAAAAACTGTGGGAGCCTTAGCAGTGAGATTGTGGGGAGTCCATGGTAAGTGTGCTGGCTGTTGGTTTCCTCAGTGAGAATGCTGCTAGGGTCCTCTGTGGAGCAGGCTACTGGGGTCCATGGCTGAAAACACTGTGGGATCATCAACAGTGAAAGCTGTAGGGGGTCCACTGTGGTTGCACAGACTGTTGGAGACAGAAAAGGTTTCAGGGGTCCTCTGTAGAGCAGGTTGTTGGAGACCACTGTGGTTTCCACCACTGGTTGATAGTGTCAGCTCCCTCCCTTCTTCTTTGTTCCAACCTTTCTCCAGACACCTCAGCTATGCCGTTAGTCTTGGTGTTCTGCGTGACATGAAACAGAAGGAGAACCTTGGGCAGTTCCTGAAAAGCTGGGAAAACTGATTGTTCACCCTGCTCTCCTTCTCCCTACCAGGAGAAATCAAGGGCAGGGGAGTTGTCTCTTACTGCTGAGTAGCTCTGACCTGGGGGACTGAATGATGCAGGCAAAACTAAACTTTACTTTCTATCATTTTTTGTGTGGTTACCCTGGGGTGTTTGGCTCTACTGTGTTACTACAGCTTCTTAACTGGGTTTCTGAGATCTTCCTTATGGGCGTCAAAGGCTGGGATCTCCTGCTCCACCACTGATATGGTTTAGTTGTGTCCCAAACCAAAATCTCATCTTGAATTATAATCCCCATAATCCCCACATGTCAAGGGAGAGACCAGGTGGAGGTAATTGAATCATGGAGGCAGTTTGCCCCATGCTGTTCTCGTGATAGTGTGTTCTCAGGAGATGTGAAAAGTGATAGTTCCTCCTGCGTTCATTATCCTTCCTGCCACCTTGTGAAGAAGGTGCCTTGCTTCCCCTTCACCTTCCGCCATGATTGTAAGTTTCCTGAGGCCTCCCAGCTATGCTGAACTGTGAGTCAATTAAACCTCTTTCCTTTATAAATTACACAGTCTCAGGCAGTTCTTTATAGTGGTGTGAAAATGGACTGATACACCTATCTTGCCCAAATAAAGATTTTTTTAAAAAATTTCAAGTTCTTATGTATTTTTCTTTAAAAAAATTTGGGACCTCAGACCGGGCACGGTGGCTCACAACTCTAATCCCAGCACCTTTGAGAGGCCAAGGTGGGTGGATCACGAGGCCAGAAGTTCAAGACCAGCCTGGCCAAGGTGGCGAAACACCGTCTCTACTAAAAATACAAAAATTTGCTGGGCTTGGTGGTGGGCGCCTGTAATCCCAGCTACTCAGGAGACTGAGGCAGAGAATTGCTTGAACCCGGGAGGCGGAAGTTGCAGTGAGCCAACATTGCACCGCTGTACTCCAGCCTGGGTGACAGAGTGAGACTCTGTCTTAATAATAATAATAATAATAATAATAATAATAATAGGGACTTCTTAAAACAGCCAATCAAGGCTAACTGAAAGTCTTGTTTTTGTGGGTCTGTGTTTTATTCTATAAGACATTTCTGAGTGCCTGCAACATAGCAACACTGTGATATTTGACTGCAGACACAAGCATGCATAAGACTTGGCTTCTTTCTTTAGGGATACTATAACTGAGTGTGTGGTGGAGACATGACTAGAGAAGACTTTTTTGAAGTGACAGGGAACCTGTGTTGAGTTTTGAAGGTATGTCTAAGTTAGATGGATGAAGATGTGGGTGCAGAACATGCCAGGAAAGGGGCAAGCAAGAGAAAGGTGGGGA
This sequence comes from Rhinopithecus bieti, assembly GCF_001698545.2. Classification (NCBI taxonomy): domain Eukaryota; kingdom Metazoa; phylum Chordata; class Mammalia; order Primates; family Cercopithecidae; genus Rhinopithecus; species Rhinopithecus bieti. The sequence continues at coordinate 1,180,138 of NW_016803891.1, read as the reverse complement.
GGTATGAGTCGCCCTCTCCAGTCATAGTAGTAGCTTTAGGTTATAAACATATAGCACTTTGCTGCCAGTAAAATGAAGGTATTATTAGCATTCAGGGCTGATAAAATAGACAATGCTATTCCTAAAGAGGGCCAAGTGAGAACCACAGGTTAAATCATATCACTCCTGGGTAGGTTTACGAAAATCTCGTTTGTGATATGCCTGATACTTTGGCATCTTCTTTCAAAGCTGAAGTTTGCTGCAGTATCAAAGCACTGCTTTGATGCAACATGATGTAATCTGATGTATTATCCTTGGCTTTCTGTGTGCCTTTGGTTACTGTGAGCATTCATAAGTTAATACAAAGACTTATATGATCTTCACTCTCTTCAATAATTTGAAAAGAGATAAGACATATGGAAACTCATGATAATGGCAGTGCCAGAATCAAATTGAAAACACAAACAAAGGGAAGCTAGACAAGAACGTATTTCAGAAAAAGTATAGACATTAAAGGTATAAAAAATATATTGATAGTCTCTTTGTGTCAGACTTTGTCATCTTAACTCTGTGTGGTGAGTACCTGTATTCTTTCCCCTTTAGAGAAGAAAAACTGAGACACCAACAGGTTAAATTGTCCTATGTGTCATAGATCGTGAGTGTTGGAGCTAGGATTTGAACCCAGGAAGTCATGTTCCAAAGCCTGTGCTCTTAATTGCTATTTCTATACATTCTCACTTTATTTGAGGTTAATAACACTTTCTGCTTTCATTAATTAATTGATTAATGTGATCATCGGCTCAGCATTCCCTGAACACCATTCATATGTCAGTTACTGAGCTATAGGTTGGACCAGGGGCAAGTCATGCTGTCTGTTCTCAAGGAGCTCATTCTAGCTAGGCATGTAAGAAAATATTTACAAGATATTTTTTACCCATACTATGTTACATGAGCTGCACAGGTGGTCAGACAGTGGTATCGATTTCCTTTTTGGTATTATTTCTAAGGGAGGAAGCTAAGGCTGAAAGAAGTCATATGACTTAGAAGATTTTCCAGCAGTTAGTGTCAGGGTTAAAATCTAGCTTTTTAAATCAGGAGTCAATGTCGCTGAACATTTCCAACAAATTAAATGTTACTTGTGAGTCATCATTGAATTACTGGGTGATCTTGAATAAGTAACATCTTTTGGGGATCTCCGTTTTCCCTTCTATAAAATAAGAGGCTTAATGACATGATTTGAGTTTTTCTCTGTTTTAATTTATTACAATTATAGTTATAGACCTACTCATAATTCAGGATGGTCTTATTGATGATGATTTAATGTGTGGTCTTGTTTTGATATGTTACATGACTAGCTTGGCAATTCAGTGTAAGAAAAGAATGATAAGTAACTCTCTGTTTACAAGGATCTGAGTGTTACGGGACTGAGAGGTGCAAAATATCTAACTGTACCTTGAGTCCAGGTTTGACCCTATATTTGAATATTTTTATAAATCAAAGTCTTGGTGATATGCTAGGGAACTTCTAGGTGAGATGGCCAGAAATTTTCATAAATGAGGGACTAAGGTATCTTCAAGGGAAGGAAATGTTCTTCCCATAGAAAATTTTGGCTCAATAGCAAACCCACAGCAATCAGAGTCTAATGAAGTTCTGCAGATCAGTCTGTTCATGGCCTGTTTCTGAATCTTAGGGAAATGGAAGCTGCTAGTAAGAAATTAAAAGAACCTTTTCATCCCATCTGTAACTAAAACCCTGAGACACTGGAGAACAAGGCAGCTCTGCTTTAGAACCTGCTATTAGAGGGTAACATAAATGTGAGGAGAATTCTGGTTGTTACATTAGCAGAGAACATTGTACCATGTCTAAAAATAGTCTCCAAAAAGATATGTCTAAGTTCTATTTCCTGGAACCTGTGAATGTTGCCTTATTTGGACAAAGGTTCTTGCAAATGTAACTATGTTAAGGATCTTGAAATCAAGACATCATCCTGAATTATCAGGATTGTCCCCAAATCCAAAGACGAAGTTTTTTACAAAAACACATATAAAGGAGAAGGCAATGTGAGGATGAGGACAGAGACAGAAGGCAAGGAAGTGGAGGAATTCCAGTAGCTACTAGAGCTGAAAAGGCAAGGAAGGATTCTTCTCTAGAACCCCCAGAGGGAGCACAGCCCCAAGGGCACCTTGATTTTGGACTACCCTCGACTTCTACCCTCCAAAATTGTGAGAACTTAAATTCTGGTTGTTTTAAGCCACCCAATTTATGGCTATGTTTTTACAGCAGCCATAGGAAGTTAATATAGACATCAAGGCCATGGGCAAACGTGGTGCCCAGTAGATATGGGAGAGACCCAGTAGAAGTGAAAGTGGTGCTCACTTGAGGAGGCTATGGTCACCAAAAAGATGACTTTTCTAGTGACTATTTCATGGCAATTATAAATGGGAACTACTTATTGGTAGCCCAAGCACAACCTAATGGGGAGGTGGGAGGGACTTCTGTTCAAGTGAGGACTGTGAATGTTTCCCCAATTAGACCAAGGGATTGACGAAGGCTAGAAATCTGGGGAAAACCTTTTTAGAACACAAAGCAAAGCGAACTCTGAAGTGTGGTCTCATAGAAAGGTACAGGTCATGAACACAAAAGACTCTTTGTAGCAGACAGCCCCCACATCCTTAATATTAATATTGTATTGCAATATTTAATCTCTTACTGGCACATAATTCTATGAAGGTGAACTTGCTCTACTCCATCTGGTATTACATCACCTGGTACATGTTTTCCAGATTCTCTGTAGTTGGAGAAGAGAGAGATGAAGGAAGCATGTAGACTCTCAACTTCCTTTAACTGAAAGTAATACACATCACCTCTGATTAGGGTCCATTGACCAGAGCCAGTCAAATGGTGCCAAGAGAACTGCAAAGGATGCTCGGAGATGTTGGAGAAACCATGTATATTTGGTAGGATTAGTGGTCTTTGCCATGTACAGGCATGAATTGTTGATCTTGATTGATTTAATTTTCCACGATAAGACCTGGGCTACTGCTGGGCACACAATGATTACTTCTTGACCTAATTGGTTCAAGCGTAAAATTGCGCAACTTTATATTAAATTGAGGCCTGGCACAGTGGCTCACCCCTCTAACCCCAACATTCTGGGAGGCTGAGGTAGGAGGATTTCTTGAAGCCAGGAGGTCAAGAGCAGCCCGGGCAACCTTGTGAGAACTTGTCCCTACAAAGAAAAAGAGAAGTTGAACTCATGGTATATCTAAAAGGCTGACATGAAGCTTTTAATTTGCTTAAATTCAACTTAAGAAAATAATCATTGAATAATTTTGATAAAAATAAATAAGATGAGAAAAACTCCACTGGTCTTAATGAAATTAGAGGAGTTACTGGAGTCTGTAAAGGTATCATTTTAGAAGTTTCAATCACCTTTCATAGATGAGGCCATTTAAAAAGATAGCATTATTAAGGGTTGTAAGAACAGTGATGCAAGAAAAAGTATGACTTGCTCTTTAGTGAAGCACATGGCACACAGTAGGCTCAGCGTTGGTCCAGTGGAAACCAAAAAATGCAGATTTGCTGTCTATCACAAAGATAAAGGAGGAAGAAGTGACCATTTTCATGTTGTCTACTGTTGGAAAGCACTGTTGCTGGGTGCTTTGTATTTAATGATCCTGTTTTGTGATCACACCAATCCTGTTTGGTAGGCATCATTCTCCCTAAGATACAACTGAAGAAACTGAGACACAGTGGTTATAAATAGCTAGTAAATAGAAGACCGAGTCCTCAAACCTGATCGCTCTACATTTGATTTTCTAATGTTTTCCTCCAATAGCTCCTTGCCTCTCTAGTTAGAAAACCAGTCTCTCGCATTTCATTGGCAGTGGGTGCTGTTGGGAGAGTGGAGTTGCTATTGTTTTGGCACTTTGTGATAGCAAAAATGAATCTCAGATCATAAACTGCAGAAAAACCTGACCCCTCCCCCCATCGAGGGTCTTTTACAAATAAGCTATTTGTTTTTGTCAAGGACAGGTTTTGGTTTCATGGGATACGACTTTGTTTTCAACGACTCATTAAAGAAAGATGACTTACTGCCCTGTTTTCTAAATCTAGTCACAGACCACAATCACTTGCAGGAAATGGAATGTTTACTTGAGTTTATTATACAAGGCTCTGGATATGAGCTGTGGGATTTTTACACCTCATAGCAACGGTATTACAATTTATTTACAACTTCATGTTGGCAGCTGCACAAACTCTTATGAAAAAGGACAATCACACCTTGGGGACCAGTAATTATAGGCAAAGGTATAAATTGGGCAAAGCAGCGTAAGCATTTGGCACTTAAGTTGAAGAGAATAGAAATGGCTCTGGAAATTGGACAGAAAGTCAGTCTCTTGTTCGTTATGAGGCCATGAACTAATTAAACTGAACTTGTCAGAATAGACAGATGAATAGATTGAATTGGATTTTGGCACTGACTGGTCACACACTCATGAAAACCAAGTTGTTTTAGTGATGTCATCATTTGGAACTTCTAACTATGATATCACTTTTGACAGAATTAATGTGGAATTAATACCATATGTACAAGCATTAATAGGAATTGACTTTGAACACTGAGTGGTTATTTGGGGTTGATTTCCAAAGGGAAACTTTGAGATAGGTCTTCCTTGCATCCCCGGTTATCAGATATCAAACCAAGCTTTGATGTAGATTTCAATATGTTTATTAGAATTCCTCTGAGACAAATCCATATATGTATTTCTAAAAAATATTTTATAGAAACATGGGTTAAAACATGTTTTATTTGTAATAATATTAAGCCTGGGGACGAAGGGATTTAAAATGAAATTCAAAGTTAACTTAAAAGGAATTGCCCAGAGGGTTTTTTTTTTTAATGAAACATTTGGATTTTAGGTAAACTTAAACCTCAGGCATGAGATGCTCTTCTTGATCAAGGTAGTGGTTGCGATTTCTAGTTTTCCAGAGCAAGTGGACTCACTCTCTCCCTTTTCTCACACTTGCAAACACTGTCTGGGTAACATCTTTTTGTATCCATTATGACTGGGTTCTTTTGAATTTGGGGAGTGGTGTAGGGTATAGCCATTCTTATTCAGCAAGCAAATAGTCATTTAATGCCTTCTATGTTATGGTAACTATTTATATATCTTCACATTCCTTACAATTAATTCCTTGCATTTGTAGAACTGGAAATCTTGAAAGTGTTATTGCATTCATTGCTGTATAACAACCTTAATTAACAAGTAAGCAAAGGAAGGTTTAGTAAGCTCAAAATGGCACCCTAATAAATGATGGAGGTAGAATTAGGCCAGGTATTTAAAAAAATAATACAACTAATTTAGCAGAATTTTCTGTGGGTCACTCTTTATAGTTTATATCAGTAATACAACAACCTACAGTGAAATAGACTTAGGGTCTGATAAATTCTGAGAATTGAACACATATCAGCTCAACTCCTAAAGCCACGCTTTTTCTAATAGGATCCTGGGACTATCGAGGGCTTTTTCTGTGTTCCAGGTAAGGAACAGATGTATCAGATGCAGAAGAAGCAGGTAAGTCTTATGTTTATGACAGGAGAACAACACAGTGGACTGGGAACTCTTGGTACCAGTTCTGGTGTGGCCACATGCTAACTGTTTGAACTTGGCAAATCCCGCAGCCTCTTCTGTGGTGTTCATCATCTGAGATAGCAATGCCTGTTCACAGGGGCTCCTGTGAAAACCTGAACCAACATCAGTAAGTGCTATGAAATACAATTTAAATATCTGTCATTATTATTGAAGTGTTATGTTGTTTCTTACTGGGCAAGCCAATAGTCTTTCTTGGCATAAATGAGCATCCCATAAAGTAGACATGGTTTCTGAGGAAGTTCAGCTACGCAGTACAAAATCATTATGAGGGTCCTCCTTACTCCTCATAAAAATTAGAAAGAAAGTGGAAAATGGAACCTACATAGCTCAGCACCATGAACTTTGGAATAAGCCTGTTCCACTAAATTCTCCAATCACTAGCTGTGGCTCCTTAGGCAAGAAAATCAGATTTTCTAATGATGAGTTTTTACAAGTGTGGAATACCTCACTCTTTGGGATATTATATTAGTCTGCTAGATGTGTCATAAGAAAGTATCATAAACTCGGTGGCTTAAATAAAGACAATGTATTGTCTCGCAGTTTTGGAAGTTGGAAATCTAAGGTCAGATTGTCAGCAGGGTTGCTTCCTTCATGGGCTATGAGGGAGAATTTGCTCCATGCCTTTCTCCTAGATTTGGTGGTTGCTGGCAATTTCTAGCATTCTTTGGCTTGTAGAAGCATCACCTGGATCTCTGTCTTCACTGTCACATGACATTCTTCCTGTAGGCATGTCTGTCCAAATTTCTCTTTTTAAAAGGACACCAGTCATATTGGATTAATGTCCACCCTAATGCCCTAATCTTAACCTAATTACATCTACAAGGATTCTGTATCCAAATAAGGTCACCTTCTGAGGTACTGAGCTTCAATATATGAATTTTTAGAAGAAACAATTCAACCCACAATAGTTGTTTGTGGATAGAAGATGAGGTAATGCACACAAAATGTCTTCTGCTCTTGACTTATAGCTGGAGCTCTGTGCTATTGGGGCTTTGCTTCTGTTGGTTGGAATTAGGTGAAGAATTTAAAACGTGGAATTGATCTCTTTATGGCTCTCCACAGAAGACGAGGACTGGGAGCACAGAGTTTGTAGTCATTAATTACTATTTTCTCACAGTTCCCTTGGACTTTTCCCTCAGTTTGTGAGCTTTTGAGGGAAGTCCAGCCCTTCAAACAGACTATATGTCCTGCCTAGCCACCTGCTTTGGATTCAAGTCTTTGTTTTTTTTTTTTTTTTTTCCCAGAAAATTCCCAGGGGTTTTGTAACATATGTGTAAAATGTTCCAGGGTACCTTTTCATCATTTATGTTAAAATAAAAATATCTATACAAAGAGTTTTCCCTGATGCTTTCTATACAAAGGGCATATTAGTGCTTCATTAGAAAGAACACATTAAGATTTACAAAGGAATTAACAAACAAATACAAATAATAACCACAGAAATAACTATTTATTGGACATCTAATCTCATCTAGGCATACAAATATATTGTTATTCGCACAACAGCCATAGAAGGAGATGCAATTGTTTTTATCTTAACAGATGAGGGAACTGAGCCTTAGAGTGAATATCCCTACGAAGGTCAATGGCTGGCAGATGCCTAAAGCAAATCTTGCCATGTGTTATGCTTGCTTAGTCTATGCTCATTCCACAGTTCAACAGCAGAAAGGGTGGTGTGAATGTTCACTGGGTGATAGAATATCCTGTTTCCTGGGACCATATCTACTACCATTGTCATCTAGAGTCTCTGAATCTCAATTTTCTCATCAGAAAATGGAAACAATAGTGCCATTTGCATGGAAGGCTTTTATAGGGATCAGATGTTCAGTTGTAGGAATTTATGAGACAGAATTTATCTCATGCCTGAGGCTCAATGCATTTTATTGAAGACATAAGACAATGAACAAATGAATGAATGAGTGAATAAGAAAATGCATGGAAAGGCTGTGGAGGACCAAACACGATTGCACATAACAGCTAGAATTAATTTTCTGTTATTCTTGAAGATATTTAAAGGCAGAACCTATTACCAAAGAAACCAATTCTAGTTTTGAAACTCTTCTTGCACATTTTCTGGAGGCAAAGCAATGTGCTGAAATGTTGCATAGGGTCTTATTGATCCCCACAATGGCTCCATGAGGCAGACATTATCCCTCGGTTCCCACCTTCTGCATCACCAATCTAGAGATGAGGCACAGGGAAGTAAAGTGATTTGCCTAAGCTACCTGTATTGTACACATCATAGAGCCAGACTCTGAACCAAAGCAGCCTGGCTCCAGGGACTGCTCTCAACCACCATGTTCACAGCCTACCTAGGGGAAACATCAGTGTACTTGAGATCAGGAGATAAGGCTTAGACTCTCTGATTTGCTTCTTAATAGTTTGTGCAGCACTGGACAAGGTGTTTCAGCTTCCTGGGTCTTAGTTCCTTCTATATAAAATGAAGATTACATACTATCTACTTCTTAGGGCTTAGGTGAAGATCAAATGATTTAATTCCTATGAAATGTTTAGAGCATTTTCTAGCACAGAACACGTGCTCAATAAATGTCAACCATCAGAGTGATTATTATGTTGAGTTATGCGAGGGAGTTAAAGTGACAATATGGCATTAGATAAAGTCCTCTAGTCCCACTCTCTGTTATAAAACTAAGAAGCTTTAGGAATACTTAAACATTTTAGAACCAGGACAGGCTGCTTGACTCAAAATCTTAGAGCTCAGTACCTGAAAACAATATTCTACAAAGAAACAAAGCTGCAGATTTTCCTGGTAAATCACTTAAGCTTTCCTATAGAAACATATTTTCAAATCTTTATATGGAATTAGGCTAACTTATTCTCTTTTGATAATTTTATTTGCTAATTTTGCAAAGATGCATATTCATTAACATTTACTACATTCCAGACACTTTTCGAAGCACCATGCCTATATTATCTATTTAAATCTTAAAGCAAGCCTATGAAGTAATATTATCATATTCTCTATTGTATGGATGAAGAAACTAAGGTACAGTTGGTCTGAATAATTTGCCAAAGTCACTCAGCTGATAAGTGGGAGAGCTAGGATTTGATTCCCCAATGTCTGACCCCAAAACCCATTCATACACCTACTCTGTTTTTCATATTTACACTGTGATTCATATTTATCCAAATGAAGATAACAGACATGCTTTTCTTTTATATAAAATCAAAATTAAGTCCATTTTCTATGGTTGGATATGTCAAGTTTTTAGTGGACTGGACACATTTTCCCCATAGTGTCTGGTCTAAAGAATCTCATAATTTGTGATATTCTCCATATAGTAGCCTGAATGATATCCCCCTCTCCCTCACACATACATAAAGATGTTCACATCTTGCTGTCATAATCCCCAGAATCTGTGGAGGTTACTTTGCGTGTCAAAAGGGACTTGGCAGATATTAAGTTAAGGACATTGAGATGAGATGATAGTTCTAAATTATTCAGGCATTCACAATGTCATCACAAGGATTATAATAGGAAGGAGGCAGGAAAGCCAGAAAAAGAGCTGTGAGGACAGAAACAGGGAGGCAGGGTTGG
>NW_016803891.1:1137481-1170632 GCF_001698545.2 Rhinopithecus bieti | reverse complement strand
AGAGAGAGAGAGAGAGAGAGAGAACGACAGCGAGCTGAAGATGCTATGCTGCTAACTTTGGAGATAGAGGAATGAATGAAGGAGACACAAGTGAAGGGATTGCAGGCGGCCTCAAGAAGCTGGGAAAGTCAAGGAAGGGGGTTCCCCTTGAGTCCCCAGTAGGAAATCAGCTCTGTTGACTTATTTTGGACTTTAGACCTCCGCAACAGTACATTTTTTTTTTAAATGCACTGTTTTAAACTTGCAAATTTGTAGTAATTTGTTGCAGCAGCAATGGGAAACGAATGTACTCCCATATGACACTGTCAGTGGTTTCATATGGTTCAGTGTTAGTCTATGCTCATTCCGCAATTCAACAGCAGAAAGGGTGGTGTGAATGTTCACTGGGTGATAGAATATCCTGTTTCCTGGGACCATATCTACTACCATTGTCATCTAGAGTGTCTGAATCTCAATTTTCTCATCAGAAAATGGAAACAATAGTGCCATTTGCATGGAAGGCTTTTCCACACAAACTGTATGGATCCACACAAACTGTATGGATTATCCTCCTCCTCAGCACCCCATAGGTTTTCCCTTTGCTCAAAAATAAAGGAGAGTGACCCCCCAATTCCACTCCTAGGTTTATGGGAAAAGATATAAAAACATATATTCACACAAAAACTTGCACACAAGTGTTTATACCAGCATTATTAATAATTACTCAAATGTGAAACAACACACGTGTACCACAACTGATGAATGGATAAGCAAAATATGTTTTATACATATGATGAGACATTATTTAGGAATAAAAAGGAATGGAGTACTGATAAATGCGAAAAGATGGAAGAATCTTGAAAACATTATACCGAGTGAAGGAAGCCAGTCACACAAGACGACAACTGTACAATTCCGTTGACAAGAAACATCCAGGATGGGCAAATCTATAGAGACACAAAGTATATTAGTGGTTCCTAGGAGCTGGGGTCAGGGAGGGAGGAACTGCTAGTAGGTATGAAGTTTCTTTTGGGAGTTATAAAAATGTTCTAAACTTAGCTTTGATGATGGATGTACAACTCTGAATATACTAAAAATCACTGAATTTTATACTTTAAAAGGATGATTTTTACAGAATGTGAATTAAATCTCAATAAAGATGCTAAGAAAAAAGATGAGAAGGGAGGCGGATATTTATACTGTAAGCAGTAGGTACTCCCATGTTTTATTTGATTGGTGTATTACTCAGAGTACACCGGAGAAACAGAACCAGTAGGAAATGTGTGTGTGTGTGTGTGTTTATGCATATTTATATATGTGTGTATATGTGTGTGTGTGATGTGTGTGTGTGTGCATGTGTGTGTATTATATAGATGTACAAAATGAGATTATTATAGGGTATTTGGTCATAGCATTATGGAAGCTGGGAAGTTCCATGATCTGCCAAATACATGCTGGAGATTTAGGAAAGTCGGTGGTATAGTTTGAAGATCTGAAAGCCAGAGAGTTGGTATAGTTGCCAATCTGTGTTTGACATCCTGAGGACCAGGAGCAAGGTAGAAAGCAAATTCAACCTAGCTCTGCCTTTTTGTATAGTCGGGCCCCCAGCAAATTGGATGATACCCGCTCAGATTGGTTAGAGAGTATCTTCTTTAGTATTCAGTCTTTAAAGTGAATCTCTTCCAGAAACTCCCACACAGATAAAACCAGAAATAATGTTTACCTAGATATCTGGGCATCTTATGATCCAGTTAAGTTGAAACATAAAATTACCCATCACAATTAACCTCATATCATCTTCTTTGCACTTGTTTTTACTCACTTTGCTCTTTTAATAGAGAAACCACCCAGTTAGGGAATAATGAGTGGGATCCAGGAGAAGAAAATCATTAGCTGAATTAAACATGTTTCTGATTCAGTCTTAGTTTCTTCATCCATACAATAGAGAATATGATAATATTACTTCATAGGCTTGCTTTAAGATTTAAATAGATAATACATGCATGATGCTTAGAAAAGTGTCTGGAATGTAGTAAATGTTAATGAATATGCATCTTTGCAAAATTAGCAAATAAAATTATTGAAAGAGAATAAGTTAGCCTAATAAACTGTGAGATAGTTTATCTGTGAATCTCATTTAATCTTTAGAAGAACTTTTGAAAGACGTTAGTGTCATGCCCATTGTACAGATAAGAGACTGAAGACCTAAGTGATACCCAAAGGAATGCAGGGAAAGTGATGAAGCCAAGATATGAACCCACGTTTTGCAACTTCCTAAGCCCTTGCTAATAGAATTGGCATTCATTTTCCTTTTCCTTCACTGGATTGCTCTTAAGAAACAATATTAGAAACAGCATGTATTAAAGGAATTATTTAGGAGGAGAAAAATGATCTAGGAAAAACCATGATATGTTGGGGTGGGCAGTGGGTAGAATCTATCTAAGGGTCTCTGGCTGGGTTCTATGTCTATCTGAATGTCCTACACACGCCTCAGTCTTATGTATCTCAGCAACAGAAGAAGATAATATTACCTAGCACTTAGGGTTATTGTGAGAGTTAAATTATGATTCATAGAAAGCATTTATGCTAGTGCTTGACATGTAATATACATTGCAGAGGTAGCAACTCATGTTACTACATTATCCCAATCTTACTCTGTACGTCACCCAGGAGAGTTGATTTTTGCCTTAAAAAAGTATTGTATATTTTAAAATAGCTAGAAGAGATGCTGTTGAATGTTCTCATCATAAAGAAATGATAAATGCATGGAGTGATAGACATGCAAAACACACTCATTTGTTCATTGTGCACACATATAAGTATCAAAACATCAAATTGTTCCCCATAAATATGTACAATTACAACGTTTCAGTTAAAATTAACTAATTAATTTTAAAAGGATGAAATATAATAATAATACCAGTCGTGTCTTGCTTATAGATGATATGAAGAAGCCACCTCCAAAGGGAGATGGTCTTGTTTTGCTCTCCTAGTGTCCATGATGGGGAAACCCAGCCTTGCAGGCAGCACAGATAACTCCCTCTCTCAGCCTCCAACTCCAACTCAACTCCCAGGGATTTTATTTTGTTTTGTTTTTTGTTTGTTTTGTTTTGTTTTTGAGACAGAGTCTCACTCTGTCGCCCAGGCTGGAGTGTAGTGGCGCACACTGCAAGTTCCGCCTCCTGGGTTCACTCCATTCTCCTGCCTCAGCCTCCCGAGTAGCTGGGATTACAGGTGCCCACCACCACACCTAATTTTTTTGGATTTTTTTTTAGTAGAGACAGAGTTTCACCATGTTAGCCAGGATGGTCTCGATCTTCTGACCTCGTGATCCACCCACCTTGGCTTCCCAAAGTGCTGGGATTACAGGCTTGAGCCACTGCACCCAGCCTCAGCTCACAGGTTTTATCATTGCCATCTTGTGGCATTGTATCTATGTCAATGTAACTTTTTTTTTTGTAACATTTGTCTTTCTTATGTATTATAATCTTAATGAAATGATATCTCATATTCCTTTTCATATGCTGAATTGAAAACTATGTTGCCTTGAATTCATTCATTCATAAATCATTTAATGTTTGTGGGATAAGCATTACACATCAGAAACTGCTCAACAGTAGGCAGGAGGAAAGAGACCCGATGTGTACATCCGTTGTCATAAATTTTACGGTATTGATATTCATTGAAAAATTGAAAGAATAAATGAAAGTAATGAAAATTGTCTAGAGAACAGAAAGAAGGAATGTACCTAATTTTTATTATCTCATGACTGTGATAAACTGTGGATTAAGTTTGGACAATAGAAAGTATTAACAAATATTTGTTCCTTTCCCTAGCAAAGAGCAGAGCTGTTTAGGCAAGTGATTTCCTGAAGCACATGACTCTGGAGAGCTCAGTGATGTAGTTAAAAAAAAGACCATTTGTACTGTGATCTGACCACAAGGATGCAACGCTATCCCTTAGCTAACAACCTGTAACATGGGGTCTTAATTCTCTCTGCCATTACATAGCTGTATAAAGTCCTAATTAAAGTAGAATATTAAATGAACTAAATTTAGCTTCTAATACCAGCTGTTTCACTAACCATCTTTCCTGTCTTCAGTTTCCCCATCTGTAACATAAACAGATAGGAATTAATGATTTCTAAGGATTCATTTCAATGTAACATTTTTTGCTTTGCTATATGACTAGTGTCTAGAGGATTCTTCTGAGAATTTTCAGATATCAAGAATTAATATCATAGTAGTTGATATTAATTTGTAAAGTGTTGAAATTATTAAGACTTTCTGGAGATGAGAGAAAGGCTAGGTGAAAGTAAACAATCTTTTAGTAAAGTAGCATAACAGTCCAATTTTTCTTACCCCCAGATCCATGTCATGTAACTTTAGAATGTGTCCCACTTTCTAACTCAGGTCTTGTTTTGGGACAATGTGATGTTGTTGAGTGTGATATAAACAGAGACTTAAAAACTCTTGCACAATTGAAATTGATTATCTTGCCCTCTACCAAGATCATCCAATACTGTTCTTGGCAGTTCTGACAAGAACTATACAAATAAATGCCAGTTTCAGAGTGAAAAGATGACGTCTTATTGACATTCAGATTGCCTCCAAGTAGGTCTAGGATACATGTAAACCACAGAATCCAAGATTTTACACACCTGAGAGAAAAAATATTTTTGCTGGCCCAGTTAACCTTCTTTCACACGTTCTACAATATGTGATATTTTAATCAATGTCAACCTGCTGCCCTTTCAGAACAGAGGCTTTAAAAATGCTTAATATCTTTTTCTTTCAGTTGTCCCGTTAGCATTTCACTCTACAATAAATGCTCCTTTCTTCACTGTATGCCACGTAATAAATTAAACAAAAATTAAAGAATGTCTTGAAAATTTACATATGCACTTAATGCACGAGTCTCCAAAAAACAAGGAAGAAAATTTTGCCATTGAAAAAATGTTATGTCAATACTATGCATGAATATAAACTTGGCTATGAAAAGAATAGGAAGGATGACAGTAAGAATAGAAAAAATGTATTATGTGGTTGGCAGGGCTTGGGGAAAAGAAAGGGAGAGTAGAAAAGAGGGTGTCTGATTTGTAAAGGAAGACCCTGACCTTCCCTCTATGCAAAGCCCTGCTAAGGAGGTTCCACATTTGCCCCCTACTCTACCCTTTACCCTTTCCCACAAGATGTGGCAGTTATTACTCAGCCCTCCCACTCAGCCACTTCCCAGTGGGAGGAAACCTATCCCTCCTTATCCCCCTGGTGAGTGCTAGAGGATGGGCACTTTTATTTTAAATCATCAAATCAAAATGGGACTTGTTATAGCCCTCTCTTCTAGACAATAAGCTATTTTGCTCTTAAATCTACCTTTCTGAGAGAAACCACCCTTAAAGATGTCAGGGTGCATTAACCTTTCTGAAGGAGGGAATGACAGATGGAGTGACATCACAGAGAAGGTTGGAAGGGCGAGAATTGGAGTAGAGAAGATAGGGTTAGTGTTGGTACAAAGGAGGGACATGTCTTTATCTAAGACAGAAGGGAAGATGGAGGAAAAATGGAGATATAGAACAATGAGGCAGAGAGACAAGTTAGGTATTGCTTTTTGTGTAATTATTTTGGGTGGACTAAACAAATGATAAAATACTGTACTTAGGTTCAGATTTGTATCAGCTGCTAAAATAATGCTGTGTAACAAATCACCCCAAAACTCAGTGGTATAAAACAATAAATATGTATTTCTAGCACATCAGCAGGGATCAGATCATCTAGGCTGGGCTTGGCAGGTCTTGGCTGGACTCACTCATGTGTCTGCAGTGTGGCTGAGTTTGCTCGTGTGCCTGTGGGTTGACTCTGCTCCACATGTCCCAAATCCTCTTCTGAGGCTAGTGGGATAACTTGGACATGTCTTTTGTGTGGTTTTGGTAGAGGGCAAGACAAGCAACTCTAATCATGCAAGAGTTTTTGAGTCTTTACTTGTATCACGTTCACCAACGTCACATTGTTCCCAAGCAAGGCTCGAGTCAGGGTGGGACAGACTATAAAGTTACATGGCATAGGTCTGGGAGTGGGAAGAATTGGGACCATTATGCTACTCTTCCAAAAGAGTGTTTACTTTTATGTAGCCGCTGCCTTTATCTCCAAAAGTCTTAGTAATTTCGACACACCAAAAATTAGCAATGCAACTATTGTGATACTAATTTTTAGGACATGAAAATTCTCAGAATAATCCTCTAGCTACTAATCATATGGAAAAGTAAAAAATGTTATATTTAAAGGGGTGCTTTGAGATAATTTATTCCTATTCGTTTATGTTACAGAAAGGGAAATGAGTACAGGAGAGATGTTTAGTGATAAAAACCAGTATTAGAAGTTGAATTCCAATCCATAGAATTTATGCAGCTATGTAACGGCAGAGCAAATAAGACCCCATTTTACAGATTGTTAACTAAGAGATGAAGTTACACCTTTGTGGTCGGACAGCAATTCAGGGCCTCTCTGTTTTAGTTGGCCAATTGTACATTCCATTCTCCCGCTCTCATCTTAAGAGTACCCAACTAATTTTGAAAGAGGAAGAAGTGACTGTTCACTTGGAAGCCACAATGCTGTGAAACTGAGGTGTGATATAGAACTTACAAATTAGATATTAACTCGTAATGTGATCTGGCCGTGAGGAAAGCCGACCCGGCTGGGGTTGGCCTGTGCGAGGAGTGAAGCTGCAGGAAGGGGAAAAATCCCCCTTTATACGACACTGGTGAGACTGCACCTGGAAAACAGGCCCCTGTTCCAAGCCTCGGTACCCAGGCCATGTGGACAGGGAGGAGGAAACTGTATGATTCATTCGTAGCTGGAGGAAATGACCTAGGGGGGAGAGATTAAAGAGCTTAATGAGCTTGCTTTCCTCCCCTCTAAAGGGACCCCTGACAATTGAGAAGTGCCTTGGCTGGCCCACTGTATTGAGTTCTCTGGGTCCTTGAAGTAGGAGGCCCTACAATATCTGACTGTGTTGTTCCAGGTCCATCTCATGTCCACTGACCCCTCCACATTAGGTTACCTTCACCTCTATGGGCTCTTTTCTTCTCAGATTTTTAAATAAGTCTCTTCCACCTTTGAGTTTCTGTACCTGTACCTCCTTTTGCTTGGCAGTTGCTTCCTGCTTTCACTTTTAGATGACAGCCTGAATGTCACTTTCATGATGAGTATTCCCGTAATTCCCCGGTGGTGCTGGGGACTCCTGTTACCTGTTCTCTTAACACCTGCATATCTCTTGTCTAACCTTCAGTAGCTTGCCCAGTGTCTCGTTCTATGGCATCAGAAGTTGTCTCTATTTTGTTCACTGCTGTATTATATCCTGGCACCTTACAGGAGTCAACAAATTCAGCCAAGGGGAAGAAAAACAACCAACAGTTGTGCCTGGTAACAGTGCAGCAGGCCTCAGGTTTGTGCTATTCTTGTGCCACCTGCCAGGGATGCTCTGCTTCTTTTCTGGTCTTGTCTAGAGGCAGCAAGAAGGGTGCTGGACTAGAATGCAGACAATGTGGATTTTAGTCCAACTTCCCTGCTTATTAGCCACATGATTAGAAAGAAATCACTGACCTTTGAGCCTCCATGTCTTAGTTTGTAAAATGGAGATATGCATGCTTTTCCTGTGGGGGTGCTGTGAGGATTAAATGAAAGTCCCTTCTGAACCATTGCATGTTCACAAACCCAAGGCCGATCAGATCTTCAGTCTGACCTTTGCTCTTTACTAGTCATGTCATTCAATTTTCTAAACGTTTTCTTCTCTTTTGGGATATAAAATAATAATTTCTGTCCCATATCCAGAGCTGCAGGGATATAGGGGAGATGGAAGATGGTGGTGAAGGTATAGTTAGCATGGTCAGAGGTAGTCACACCCTCCCCACAAGCTCAGTGCCTAACTCTCTTATATGTTCTGGAAGGCTGTTACAAAGACCTGTGCATCAAGACAAGCTCGGGTTACTTGAAATCCTCAAGGAGGTCTGGGCTGGAATCACAGACACTGCCCCTGTGAGCATTAGCCCAGTGCACCCCTTTTAGTATCCTCAGAAAGAGTTAGGCCTTTTTCCTCTTATTGGACTGATATGATTGCTAAGGTACAGAGATCCCCAGGTGCTTGTATATGTATTTAATTAAACTTTATTCTCTTCAACAGAGTACATAGGGTGTAAGAGGGTCTTGGAGTCAGCCGCTTTCATCATTTGTGCAGCTACTGATTACTCACATGCCTGGTAACTGTCTCCATCCCCCCACCCCCCCACCATGGCAGTGCCTTGCACATAGTAACTGTCATCTGTATTTGGCAAGAAGAAAGAAATAATTGCCGTTTAAAAAACTGATTCTAGTCTCTTTGTGTCCCTCAGGGAGTGTTTGAATTAATTTATGCTCATGCATATGATTATTTTATTTAGGAAAACACATTGATGGGTGGGTCTGGCTCAGGAAAAGACCTGCAGACTATCCTGTATCCAGGGAGGTGGCTGAGAGCAAAGACTTTGAATCACAACACTGGGCGCAATGGTACCACCCTGAGCAGCAAGGCACTTTCTTCATCTGCAGTTACCTTATCTATAATATAGAAGTGGGAATTGTGCCTACCTCTGTGGGTTCTTGTGAGAACCATATAGAGTTAATATCTAAACAGTGTAGAATAGGGCTTGGCATGCAGTGATTGACTCGTAGATGTTAACTATAATTGTCATTATGGCCAATCCTCGTTATTCATGGATTCCATATTTATGAATTCACCTGTGCTATACTTTTGTTTGCGTTACTCCTCCATATCTTGTGTTGAAATTTGATACCCAGTGTTCCAGGTGAGACCTAATTGGATGTGTTTGGGTCATAGGGTGGATCCCTCATGAATGGCTTGAGAGCTGTCTTTGCAGAAATGAGTGAGTTCGTAGACTATTTGTTCCTGTGAGGGCTGAATGATTAAAAGTGCCTAGCACCTCCCTCCTCTCTCTCTCTCTCTCTCTCTCTCTCTCTCTGTCTCTCTCTCTCTCTCTCTCTTGCTTCCTCTCTCACCATGTAATCTCTGCACATGCTGGCTCTCTTTTGCCTTCTGCCATGAGTGGAAGCAGGCAGTCAAGCAGACGCTTGTGACATGCTTCTTGTGCAGCCCAAAAAATCATGAGCCAATTAACCTGTTTTCTTTATAAATTTCTCAGTCTCAGGTATTCCTTTATAGCAACACAAATGGACTAAGATAGAAAATTGGTACTGAAGAATGAAGTGTTGCCATAAGGATACCTGAAAATACAGAAGTAGCTTTGGAACTGGGTAATGGTCAGAGGTTGAAAGAATTTGGAGGGCAAAGAGAGGTTAGGAAGATGAAGTAAAGTCTGGAACTTATTAGAGACTGCTTAAGTAGTTGTGACCAAAATGTTGATAGAAATATTGACAGTAAAGACCATGCTGACAAGGTCTCAGATGAAAATGACAAACTGATTGTAAACTGGAGCAAAGGTCAACCTTTTTTACTCCCTAGTAAAGAACTTGGCTATATTCTGTCCATGCCTTAGGGCTTTATGGAAGGCTGAAGGGTGATGACCTAGGGTATCTGGTGGAAGAAATTAATAAGCAGCAAAGCGCTCAAGAAGTGGCATGGCTGCTTCTGATAGCCTATAATCAGATATGGCAGCAAAGGAATGACCTAAAGATGAAATTAATAATTAAAAAGGAGCAGAGTATAGAAATTTGAAAAATCTGTGGCCTGTCCATATGATGGAGAAGGAAAGGGTTTTGAGGAGGGGAAAAAAAGGTTGCTGCTGAGAAACCACTTGCTAAAGAGATCAGCATGACTAAAAGGGAGCCAAGTGCTAACAGTCAGGACAACGGGGAAAAGGCCCTGAAAGTATTTCCAAAATCTTCAAGACTGCCCCTCCCTTCAGAGTCCCAGAGGCCTAGGAGCACACAATGGTTTGGGGGACACATCTAGGGCACTTCTGCCCTGTGCCATCTGGGAATGATGCTCCCCACATCCTAGCCACTCCAGCTCCAGCTGTGGCTGAAAGGGCCCCAGGTACTGCTCTGTCTCCAAATGGTGCAAGTGGTAAGCCTTGGCAGCTTCTATATGGTGTTAAGTCTGCAGGTGCACAGAATACAAAAGTCATGGAGGCTTTTCAGTTTCCACTTGGATTTCAGAGGATATACTGGAAAGCATGAGAACCCAGGCAAAAGTCTGCAACAGATGTGGAGCTACCACAATCAGGGCAGTGTCTAGTGGAGTCATAGGAGCAAGACTGCTACCCTCAAGACCTCAGTAGTATACAGCCACCAGTAGCATGAAACTACAGCCTGACAACGCCTCTTGTCATTTGACTCCAACCTGTGAGAGTAGCTATGTGGTCTGTGCCTAGGAAAACCAGGAGGCTGGGGCTGCTCAAGGCCTTGGGAACTTACCTTTCACATCAGTGTGCCCAGAATGTGGACCCCAGAGTTAAGAAAGATGATTTTGGAGCTTTCAGATGTAATGTCTGTCTTGCTGGATTTCAGACTTGTGTGGGGCCTGCTACCCCTTTCTTTTGGCCATGAGTGAAGTATAACATTCCCACTTCAAATGTAATTATACCCTATGAAATGGGAATGTTTTCCCAATTTCAGAGGTTGGAAGCATTTGGAGGGCTCAGAAGAAGATAGTAAATCTCCATTTCAAATGGGAATGTTTACCCAATCCCTGTACAATCCTTATATCTTGGAATTATATAACTTCTTTTTAAAATTTTATAGTCTCATAGCTGGAAGAAACTTGCCTTGAGTCTCAGATGAGACTTTGGACTTTTAAGTTGGTACTGGAACAAGTTAAGACTTGGAGGACTCTTGGGAAGGGATGGTTGTATTTTGCATGTAAGAAGGACATGAGATTTAGGGGGCTAGGGGAAGAATGCCATAGTGGTTTTCATAAGAGCTGGTTGTTTAAAAGAGCCTCACCCCTTACACACTCCTCTCTCACCTTGTGATCTCTGCTCATGCTTGGTCCCCTTTGCCTCTGCCATGAGTGGAAGCAGCCTGAGGGCCTCAACAGAAGCTGAAAGTCTCACCTACTTGTGAAAATTTATCATAATCTTCAAATTGATACTCATGGCACTTTCATAGTCATTTGTGGACATGTGCAGAGGGATGAAAAATAGGAGTTGCCTGATGCACACATTTTCAGCTGAAATCAAACAGAGTAAGGATACTTGTGAACAAGTATCCTTTCATGGTCTATTGAATGCTATGTTTTGCATTTTGTGCCTTTTGTTACTTTAGCTATTTAAATGGTCCTGAAGTGTTGTGCTGAAGTGCACCTAGTGTTTTCAAAGACAAGAGGACTGTAATGTGCCTCACAAAGAAAACACAGTCATGGTGTCATTTAACAATAGGGATATATTCTGAGACACACATCGTGAGACAATTTTGTTGTTGTGTGAACATTACAGAGTATGCTTACATAAAACTAGATGGTATAGCCTACTAAACAACTAGGCTACATGGTCCAGCCTGTTTTCCCTAGGCTACAAACCTGGACCGTAGTTTACTGTATTAAATACTGCGGAATACTGCAAAATAATGGTAAGTATCTGTGTATCCAAACTTATAAATAATACAGTAAAAATATGGTATTATAATTTTACCAGACCACTGCTGTATATGCAGTCCATCATTGACTGAAATGTTGTTGTACGATGCATAACTGTACTCATTGTAGCTAAGCTTTTTTCTAGCATGAGTTACAGTGCTGTGAGCCATGAGTTCAATGTTAATCAATCAACAATAGAAAACAAATAACTTGTCCTTAAACGATATAAAACAAAGTTGAGTATTGATCAGTTGATGAAAATGTTGTAACCAGAGGCTTGAAGAAAACAAATCCCATAGTTTCTCTAAAAGCAATGGTTCAATATTTGCTAATTCAGCCTTTGTAATGACTTTATAGAACACAACAACCACAAACATTGGGAATCAACAGTACTTTGATGTCTCTCCCCTCACGAAAATGATTTGTGGTTGAGGTTTAGAGAATGAGAAAGACTAAGAGTGGTATCTTTCTCTTTCTCTCTCTCTCTCTCTTTTTGAGATGGAGTCATGTTCTGTCACCGAGGCTGGAGTGCAATGGCACAATGCAGGTTCACTGCAACCTGCACCTCCCAGGTTCAAGCAATTCTTGTGCCTCAGCCTCTCAAGTAGCTGGGACTACAGGCGCCCGCCACTACACCCAACTAATTATTATAGTTTTAGTAGAGATAGGGTTTTACCACGTTGGTCAGGCTGATCACGAACTCCTGACCTCAAGTGATCTGCCTGCCTCAGCCTCCCAAAGTGCTGGGATTACAGGCGTGAGCCACTGCACCCAGTCAAGAGTGATCTCTCAATCTCTCTCTCTCTCTCTCTCTTTCTCTGGTGTGTGTGTGTGTGTGTGTGTGTGTGTGTGTGTGTGTGTGTATCTGCATTCTGAGAACCAATGGGAGGCAGAAACCCACAGAAGGCTTCAGAATATAAAAATTCTTCCTGCCTGTGAATGACACACATCTGAAGGGAAGAAGTATCATTATCTTGGTAAGGTAGAGATCAGTGAGTTCTGACCAGCAGCTATTCCTTCTGGTCCCTATCTGTGGTCGGAAATCAGCCCATTTCTCCTGAAAATAAGTGTATCACATAGGTTTGCAGTTCACCCAGTACTGATGTTATGCTGCTTTCCTAATGTTTATATAGTCTCATCCACACTCATGACTTGTGTTGGAGGTCTAGGGAAAATGAAAGCAAATTTTGCCTGCACACTCTTAAATTGGCTTTTGCACCTAAGAGGTAAAATTATTGCATTCATGCCAATTCATCACTTTCCAGTTGGATGACATAAGTCCCTTTACTTAAACTAAAGAACAGCTCTATGTCTTGTTTTTGTTCAACATCCCAATGTGGGGTTGTTCTGAAGACAGTGGTGAGTCTCTAGAAATTTCTGTCTAGGGACTGTGATGTGGGATACAGATTCTAACATGAATGGCGGTACTTTAAAAGAAAGTGTGACATGAGAAACTGATATGGCCTGGGGTCATTCCTATTGGACCTGTTTTATTGGAGCCATCTTGGTTACTACATATCCCATTTTGTGTAATATGTATGATTATGGTTTTTGGATTTTAGTCCAGCCACAGAAATACAAACCCTGGGCTCCTAAATTAATCTTAGTTCCCATTTCCCCTCTATGATCTTTCCTTTGTCTTCCATTGTGTGCCCATCCCAGCTTATACTTCATTCATTCCCTCTCACCTCTGTTGAGCATTTACCACCTAAACTGCTAGGTTCTGAAGGGACAAAGTCTTGTCTTTTGGAGACAGTTTTATTCAGTATGATTATTTTCTCTTGACTCTATTAGAAATTTCTTTTATTTTTTCCTGCATTATGTATTCCTCCCCTTCTATCTCATGTAACAACCATTTTCCAAGTGTTGGAGAGAGGAAGGTTAGAGAATTAAACATAATGGGACGGGGGAGAGAAGGATTAGACTAAAAGTCAGTGACAGTTTTGGTCTTCAAGTAATTCATAATCTAGTGAGTTTGCATCTTATTCCCCCAGACTATACTTTAGTGCTTTATTCTTCTTACATTTGCATCTTTGTGTATGAGCATCACTTGAATTTTTGTCATTCTCTCTCATCTCCTTTCCCTCTACTCTCTGCTTAGGCAATTTAATTCCACTTCCATGGTTTACATTATCAGCCTTTTAATCACTATCCAAAATACTCCTTTAATCCTGACCTCTCTGTCTTTGCCAAGGTCTGGACCTGTGTTTCCATCTCTTTGTTGTGCATTTTCCCTTGGATAAGACCACTGAATTCTCACATGCTGTACTGCTTATGAAGACAGGGCTTGGGAATGAGCCTATTAATTGAATGACAAACCACGTTCTTGATACATTACTTCAAGGACTCAAGGAAACTTACCAATCCAAAAACTCTGCATTTTTTAAAACTAAATATTTCAGTAATGTAAGCACTTGAGAAGACACTGGAAAACATTAAGTAAAATGAGATTTTTATGATGAACAATGGAAAAATTGCTCATGCTTTGGTTTTATTAAACATAATTGCTCTAAGTCAAAGAAGTGGATACAGTTGAGAACAAACAATAAAAAATTGGAACACAAAGTTCCTTTCAAAATAGAAATGCAAATTTTAATGTGAGTACACTGAAGTCTTCCGTTGTGTATGAAGTATATTTCTATAATCCTACTATCAGTGAGCTTATAGTAAATGCTCCTGTTTGTTCTAAAGATTTCAAGTAGGCTGGGCATGGTGGCTGACGCCTGTAATCCCAGTACGTTGGCAGGCCAAGGTGGGCATATCATCTGAGGTCAGGAGTTTGAGACCAGCCTGGCCAACATGGTGAAACCCCATCTTTACTAAAAAATATGAAAATTAGCCGGGCATGGTGTCAGGTGCCTGTAATTCCAGCTACTCAGGAGGTTGAGACAGAAGAATCACTTGAACCTCGCAGGCAGAGGTTGCAGTGAGCTGGGATCACACCATTGCACTCCAGCCTGGGTGACAAGAGTGAAACCCTGTCTCAAAAAACAAACAAACAACAACAACAAAAAAAAAACAAAGCAGATTTCGAGTAAATGATTCAACATTTGAAAAGTTTAAACTAAAATCTTTACCCCCCTGATTACACACATCTGTTTTGCCTCTTCTTTTTTTTTTTTTTTTTTAGAGTATTAGTTGATGGCACATAAAAATAATATATGCACATTCTTTGAATAATTGAAAGTCAGTAGGAAGTAAAAAACTACATTTCTTCACTCCCTATTTATACCCTCCTTTGTGAATCCCATTTCTTAGTAGGATTACATATGGTTTTATTTCTTCTAATGGTTGATAAGATAATATTAAACAGTATATTATTGCATATTTCTTGACTTATCTGTTGACTCTTTGCTTTGACAAATAGGACTGGGTTCACATACAGTACTTCCCAGTTTTGTTAAATAGTATATTTAAAATTGTGTTTCTTGTTTCATCAAATTTGTAGAGTATATCTTGATTCCTCATTACTTCCAATAGGGAAATTAGGGCCATAGCACTACTACTGACCTCTCTTCTCCTTAGTATTTCCCAAATTGTTTCAGCTATACAATTATTTATCCTGTATCAGAGTCTTAGTATTTAAATTCTGTTTTGTGGTTGTATTTGTTTTATTTTTTGCTTTTTACAAAAATGATGCTAAAAGTTTGAAAGCAAACAGTCTTTATAATATTATGATGTTGTCAATGTAATAATTATAAAGATGCTTTAGGAGCAAGTGGTAGGTTTGTAATCACAGTGAAAGAAATGTAATCCTTAGACCTAATACCATAAAAACCCTAGAAGAAAACCTAGGTAGTACCATTCAGGACATAGGCATGGGCAAGGACTTCATGTATAAAACACCAAAAAGCAACGGCAGGCAAGTTCTTATTATATATTGTCTATATATGTGTTCTAATTAAACTAAAAGTTCAGCTTCTGCACAGCAAAAGAAATAACCTCATTTGAGTGAACAGGCAAACCTACAGAATGGGAGAAAATTTTGCCATCTACTCATCTGACAAAGGCTAGATATCCAGAATCTACAAAGAACTCAAACAAATTTATAAGAAAAAAACAAAACACCCCCATCCAAAAGTGGGCAAAGGAATGAACAGACATTTCTCAAAAGAAGGCTTCATCAGCAACCAGGACACATGAAAAAATGCTATCGTCACTGGCCACAGAGAGATGCAAATCAAAACCACAATGAGATCATCTCACACCAGTTTAGAATGGCAATCAATCAAAAGTCAGGAAAACAACAGGTGCTGGAGAGGATGTGGAGTGGAGAAATAGGAACACTTTTACACTGTTGGTAGGATTGTAAACTAGTTCAAACACATTATGGAAAACAGTATGAGCGATTTCCTCAAGGATCTAGAACTAGATTGTACCCATATGACCACCAGCAATCCCACTACTGGGTATATACCCAAAGGATTATAAATCATGCTGCCTATAAAAGGGGACACATGCACCACGTATGTTATTGCAGGCACTATTCACCAAAGCAAAAAGACTTGGAATAACCCAATGTCCATCTGTGACAGACTGGATTTAAGAAAATGTGGCACATATACACCATGGAATATTATGCAGCCATAAAAAAGGAGAGTTTGGTCCTTTGTAGGGACATGGAGCAGCTGGAAACCATCATTCTTAGCAAAACTAATCACAGAACAAAAAACCAAAACACCGCATTTCTCACTCCATAGGTGGGAACTGAGCATGAGATCACCCTTGGACTCGGGAAGGGGAACATCACACATTCAGAGCCTTGTCATGGGGAGGGAGGGGGAGGGATTGGCATGGGAGTTATACTCTGATATAAATGATGAACTGATGGTGCTGGACGAGTTGAATGGGTGGCAGCACACCAACATGGCACAAGTATACATATGTAACAAACCTGCACGTTTATGGCACATGTACCCTAGAACTTAAAGTATAATAATAATAAAAAAAAAAAAAGAAATGTTAGTCCTATGTTCGTTCTTTAGGATTGACAGAGAATGTTTCCAATGTTAATAAATTCAAATGGATTATCCTTTCTTTTAATTGCTCAATATCATATCACATTTTAGTTCGCTTTCTACTTGAACAGTGATGTTCTTATACATCCTTTAATTTTCTTGTTGATTCTGATTGCTATTTTCACTTGCTGACAAAAGAAACACACACTTTTTCTACCAAGTCCATAGGGTTTTCTGGCTTTTCAATTCTATTATTAAATATTTAATAGTCTTCTTCCTTCTTAGAGATTAAACCACTAGAGTGCCCCAAATTACATTCAAATTTGGATTTAGTGTTTTATGAGCCTGCTGCAGAGCTATTTTTCCAGAATTTCTTCCCATTTAATTCTTTATTAATCAGGCTAGTTTAAATGTTGTAGCATCTCCAAGTTTCAGATGCTTAATTTTTTAAGAAGTCTGCTTTTTTTTCACTCCTATCCCAATCCACCTAGAACCAGAAGGGAGTTTCACTCCATTCAGACACTCCGAAGCAGAGATTTCCATCAGGTGAGTGAGCTGTCTTCTAAGTCTGCCTTCTCCTCTGCAATCAGCCAGTGGAAAAGAGAGGCAATGCAGAAAGCACATATGCTCTTAATTTTCTTGGGCCAGAAGTGGCACTCGTGACCTCTGATCATATTCCATTGTCAAGAGCAGTCATGTGGTCTACCTTGTTGGAGAGATGACAGAAAACGGATCCATTGTTTGCCTCAGAAGAGATAAAGACCGCAGGCTGTACTCATACTCCTGAGTTAGTCCCATGGGTTGCTCTTTTTGTACTTTCTTTGGTTGTGTTGGAGTACATTATTAAGAATTTTTTTTCCTCAGAAGGCTGCATGAAGACAAATGGCCTGAGTCCTTTCCTTTCTGGGAACTCTTACACTTAGTATTGTGTCTGGGTGTGGATATCTGGGTTAAAGAGAATATTTTCCTTAAAATGTTATAGTTATTGCCCTGCTGTCTTGCAGAATCTCCTTCATATTCTGTTCTCTTCTCTAAAACTCCTTTGGCTAGATGATGACTCTGAAACTGACCCAATCATTCACAGAACTAATATTTACATTTTTTGAATACACATACAAATTGAAACTCCTGGTTTTAAAACTTGAAACCCATTTTTGTCTCATCTGAGTTCCTTCCTCAGGAAACTAACCCTCAAGAAAGCAACTGAAACTCTTCAGATCACCACATCCAGACAATGAGATGCTAGACCCTTCATCCATCATGATTGCTTCCTTACCCCTCTTTAATTCTTATTTTCCTGCCTTCTCTGCTATGCCCCCTCAGTTTTTGTCAGTTGGGGACATGGATTTGAGACTTTGTCTCTCATTCTCTTCAGCTGCAGCACCTGATTTAAGCCTTCTTCCCTGGCAGTATTCAATGTCTTGGTGATTGGCTTTCTGTGTAGTGAGCAGCAGGACCTAGAAAAAATCCCTGACATTTTGGTAACAATCCTTCTGGGATGATCCTTTAAAACTTTACTTTTATATTTTCTTTTCTTTTTCTCTGCTTACGTTCTGTGGTATTTTCTCAGGCCATGCTACCAATTTTAAAGAAATTTCAGCTATCATATTTTAATTTCCATTAATATGTTCTTGTATCCTAGTCCTTTTATATCAACCCATTAATATTATTTTATTGATTTAATCTGTTCCAAAAGTCTCTGAGAAGTCTTATTAAAATAGTTTGAGAGAACCAGGCACAGTGGCTCACACTTGTATTCACAGCACTTTGGGAGGTCGAAGTGGGCAGATCACTTGAGTCAGGAGTTGGAGATCAGCCTGGCCAACATGGTGAAACTATCTCTACTAAAATCACAGAAATTTGCCGGGCATGGTGGCATGCACCTATAATCCCAGCTACTCAGGAGGCTGAGAACAAGAATTGCTTGAACTCAGAAGGCAGACATTGCGCCACTGCACTCTAGCCTAGGTGATGGAGTGAGACTCAAAAAAAAAAAAAAAAAAAAGTTTTGGGAGATCTCGTATTCTGTAGATTATCTATGTATTCCAGTATCAGGCATTTTGTGTGTGCGTGTCCATATTGATTTTCTATCCTGTCCTCTTTTCTCTCAAATGTTTGGAGACAGATGATTAAAAGAAGTAACTTAAATGAACTTTCTTTATGGTTTAAGTCTGCTCTTCTAATATCTTAAATGTTCCTTATATAATTCTTATACATATAAGGGAGACATTTTTCAGTACTAAGGCTTTTTGTACAGTATAGACCTAGTGATGTAAGAAAAAATATGTTTGGTGTTTGCCCTAGGTTCCTGCTGAAGAGCTCTTAAAACTGGGATAAGAACCTAAATCAGTGGCAAATACTGCTAAGCCATCATTGTGCACTAAGTAGTTATGAGTCATCTCTTCATTTTAAACAGAAAGCTTAAGGGTCTGAAGTCAAAAGCTTAGACTCCATTACAATGTCTTGTGAGACCAAATCCATAACTTGTGGGGTCTATGTTAACTTTGAGTAGTTAGTGTCAGAATTGCATTTTTTGACACAATACCCAACTGGTGTGGGAGAATTGAATTGGTTGGAGCTGGAAAAAGAAAACACAGTTATATAAAGCAGAAAGTTAGCCTGAGCTCTTCTCTTAATATTCTGTGAATATAACAAAGGAGCCTTAACTTTTCCCTAAAACATCTATCCTTGTCCCCAAAAGCAAAGTTCATCTTATTTGGTGTCAGTGGTAGGCAGAATAATGGTCTTCCAAAGATGGCTGCTTCCTAATCTCTTGTGAATATGTCATGTTGCATGGGGCAAGGTGGAAATTAAGTGAGCAGATAGAAATGAGGTTGCTAATCTGCTGACCTTGAGATAGTGACATTTTCCTGGGGTATCCTGGTGGGCCCATTATAATCATAAGCATCCCTACATGTGAAAGAGGAAGGTAGGAAAGTTAGTGTTAATGCCTGTGTTAGTCTGTAGATATACCTGAGACTGGGCTATTTACAAAAGAAAGAGGTTTAATGGACTTCAGTTTCATGTGACTGGGGAAGCCACACAATCATGGTGGAAGGAAAGGAGGAACAAGTCACGTCTTACATGGATGGCAGTAGGCGAAGAGAGAGCCTGTGCAGTGAAACTCCCCTTTTTAAAACCATCAGATCTCATGAGACTTATTCACTATCATGAGAACATCGTGGGAAGGAACCACACCCATGATTTAATTATCTCCCACTGGTTCCCTCCCATAACACATGGGAATTATGGGAGCTACAAGATGAGATTTGGGTGGGGACACAGAGCCAAACCATGTCGATGCCCAAGAATGATTTGAAATTGCTACAGTGTTGGCTTTGAAGATTTAAGAAGGGACCATGAGGCAAGAAATGAGGGTGGTTTCTGCAAGCAGAGAAAAATTAGAAAACTGGCATTCCCTTAAAGCTTCCAGAAGAAACACATTCTTGTTGATACTTTAACTTTAGCTTATTGAGGCCTATTTCAGACTTATGATCTCCAAAACTGTGAAATACATTTTGTAGTTTTAAAGTCCTTAAGTTCATAGTAATTTCTTATAGTAGCAGTAGAAAACTAATATAGTCTTCTATCAGTGTTTCACTCAGTTAAGTATTCGCTATGTATTTTTTAAAAATCTCCTTTCTTGGATGCTATGCTCCCGTGTCTTTCTGTTTTCTTGCCTCGTTTCTAACTCATCCTTCTTTGTTTTTGAAATTTCCATCTCATAACCTGTAAAAGTTGAAGAGTTTCATGATTGAGACAGAGGCACTTTTGTATCTTTCTTTCTATGTACTCTTCCTAGATGATTTCATTGGTACCCTTGGTTTTAAGTATAATGTTTATGCTGGTAACTCCAGAAGTTTCTTTTTAGTTGAGCCCTCATCTGTACATTTATGGAATTGTGTATCCAATTGCTTACTTGATTTCCTCACTTGGGTGTTTCACAGTTCTCCTAAATTTGACATTTGGATATTGGACTTAGGACTTTATTTTGAATCTTTTGATTCCTGCCTCAGTTAGTGTCTCACTTCATTTAGTGTTGCTCTAAAGGAATACCTGAGGCTGAGTAATTTATAAGAAAAAAGAGGTTTATTTGGTTTATGGTTCTGCAGACTGTACAAGAACCATGGCACCCACATCTGTTTCTGGTGAGGCCTCTGCTTGCACTGATGGCAGAAGTTGAAGGGGAGACTTTGCGTGCAGATATAACGTTGTGGGGGAGGAAGCAAGAGAGCAAACGGGGAGATGCCAGGCTCTTTTTAACCACCAGCTATTGTAGGAACTAATAGAGCAATAATTCATTCATTAATGCAAGGATGGCATCAAGCCATTCATTTGAAATTTGCCCCGGTGGCCCACACATCTCCCACTGGACCCACCTCCCAACACTGCTACACTGGGGATTAAATTTCAACATGATATTTGGAATGATCAAATAGCCAAACCATAGAAGTCAGCTATGACCATGGTAAGGCTTCATGATAAACTGCCCCCAAATTTAGTAACAGTACACATTTATTCTGACATGCACAGGTCTGTAGAGGCTGAGTCATTGTGATTCCAGCTACAGACCAATAGTTGAACTCACCTGTCCTCCAAGAAGTTTTCTTTTCCCAGGAAATTCCTTTGCCAATTACTTTGTTGTTCAAGCTGGAAATGAGGATATTGATCTTCATTTGTCCTTCTCTCTCCATCTTTGCATCCATTTGCTCTGTAAGTCCTTTATTTTTGCCTCCAAAATAGATCTCAAATCTGCCTGCTTATCCTACTCTCTCCACTTTATTACTATAGCCAAGCTACTGTAATATTTTCTTCTGGAGTACAGTTATCTTCACTCATTCTTTTTTCATCAATAAATATTTATTGATAGAGTGTCTTTTCAGTGCCACATAGAGTACTTTTCTTATTGATCCTAAGTAAGGCTTTGCCTTTATTGACTATCAGAACGTGCTAATTTCTTGGGACATCTTTGTTTTAAGAATCACAGAGATATTTTGAATAAAACTGATGCAACTCTTTGCCTTCATGGAGCTTATAATCTAGGCAAGGGAGCAAAATATTTTACCTATGTTTCTTGTTTCCTCTTGTGTCTTCCACCGTTCTATCTACCTCACTGAAGCCAGAGTAATTTTAATAGTGAGAGAAGAGTGTTGCTTAGACTCTTTAATGGCTTCATATTGCGAGTGAATCAACGTCCAGATTCCTTTTCCGGACCTATCAAACCCCACGTGATCTCCGCTCAAGCAGCTGTCACCTGATCTCAGCCCCTTTCCATCTTACATACTGTGCCGCAGCTACAGTGAGCTCCTTTTCAATTTCTAGAATCCATCAAGCTCCTATCTAGCCTAGAGGGTAGCATATACTAGTTTCCAGCTTAGAATACTGTGTCCCTGGGTCTTTCCAGATCTCTGCTTAAAGATTATCTTTTTGGTGGCTTTTCTAATGACCTTAATTAAGACTCAGACTTCTCATTTCTTAGAGTGCTTTGTTCACTAACCTTACAGTGCATGTATGTGTGTGCATATATACACACACACATATATACACATATATATATACTTACCTATTTAATTTAGTGTGTTTCTGCCAGCTATATACTGCATAGGGTCTATGCTTGTTTTACCCACCCCTGTATACTTAATTCCTAGTACCATGTCTGGCATAAAGCAGGCACACAAAGCATGCTTGTAGATTAAATATACTCAGGAATGGTGGTGTTTCAGGTGTTGGTGCAAAGTAGAATGGGGAGATGTAAATATCATGGAACTGGACCTAAAGTCCCAGTGGTGCCGTCTTAGCAACTCTCAGAACCACAGAATGCAGGCTTACTAGTAAGCTTGGCCTCATTAAAAGAAATTATTTTGTAATTAGGCATAAATAGGGTTGGGCAGGGTGAATGACTTGTTTAGGGTAATACAGGAAAATCGCTGTGGAGCTGGGTGAGAGCCAGCAGCCCAGGCCCATCTGCTGGAAGCCAGGTCCTCACATGTAGTTCCCAATATAGGCCCGGTGGGATAGCTCAGCATCCCAACCCTGCTGTGACCCACTCACCCACGAGGGGGGTGGAAAGCGGAAGGCTCACACCGAGCTTGAGGGTTTCCAGGCCACTTTGCTTATGATTCGGCTTATGGTTCCTGCTTCTCTTCTTTAATGCTCCTTGGGCTCCTGACCTTAAATCAAGCTCTCAGGCTTTTCTTCTGCTCAGAATGAGCTGGTGACTTTTAATTGTATTTTTCCACTCGAGGTCTTTGAAATCTGCATTGCTTTGCATTTGTGGGTTTAGCGTGACCTTTAATGTTCTCTTGGCAGATTTCTGTTGGAAGGGATGGGATTTTTGATTTGTTAGAAAGAATGGAGTCTAAGCTTTGGACTTCAGACCCTTAAGCTTTCTGTTTAAAACGAGGAGATGACTAATAACTATTTAGTGTGTAATGATGGCTTAGCAGTATTTGCCACTGATTTAGGTTCTCTGGCTTCATTGCCTAGAATATTTTTCTGACTTAAACGTTTCTCAGTTCTTTAGCCAGCAGCTGTCCACATTTTTTAAATCCCCAAACCTCCAGAAATTATGATTTCACATTTCTAATAGGCCCCTTTCACTTTTCAATCAAAAAGACCTCTTGTACCTTGTACTGTGTGTCCCAAAGTGAATTTAATACAAATCACAAGTGGAGAACACAAACAAAGGATAAAGCCTAAATCTTCCCTAATGCGGCCCACACCCAGCACCACTATCCTTTACTCTTGGCTATGCCTGAAGTAGGTGTGTGAAAGAAATAAGGGGTAAGCACAGAAGAAAAAAAAAAACGCAAGAAGCCTCAGCTCTCAATGGAGTAGGAATGTGTGATTAAATCTTCCTCACCTTCATCAGCTGTGGGAGTCTCTTTCCCAGTGAGAGAGGAGAGAAGCCCACATAAGAACTCAAAGGCAATTATTCCCTTAGGATTTTATTTCAACTTAATGCCTTAGAATAGCAATTATTTGTTATTGAGACACAGGAAATATGAATTGATTTGTGGCTGTAAAGACAAGAGAGATAGTCCCTGGTCTCAGTGGCACATGGATGTGTGTGTGTGTGCGTGTGTATGCATTTTAAGTTTATAGTATGAAAAGGCAGGCAGGAGTGAAGAAAACACTGGAAGTTTAGAATCCTGAGGTTATAATAATAGTAATCACAACAATAAATAATTCCATAATATGTACCATGCACACTGAGGTTTCCATGTGATAGAAACTATGCTAATTGCTTTACCACACTTAATTCTCTTTACAAGCAGAAGAGGTAGGCACTTCTAGGACCTCTATAACACAGATATGAAAATGAAAATCAGCAAGATTTTTCATTTGCTTGTGACCACAAAGCCCAAAATTGATGGATTTTAATCCAAATCTCTCTGAACTTCCATTCTATGCTTTTAACCACAATATTGGTAGAAATTCTGGAGGGGTAGAGGTTGGGATTTCCAATGACTGTTCTAACTTCATAACTCTATGTCTTGGTAATATACAGAACTCTATCAGTGGAGACCCTGAGAGATGACACAGGTTCTGGGCATCAGGTCTGTGAGGTGGGGAAAGTAGAGCTCTGAGCTTGGGGTTAGAGGGCTGTGGTTTTGGTCCTCACTCTACTTTGTGGCTGTAAGACCTTGATTTATTCTTTAAAGTGATAGTTGTCACACCAACTTTGACTACTCTTGAGCAATGGGGAAATGGGAAAATGAGCTAATGGGTATGAAAATATTTTGAAAGTGTATTGAGTTTGCAGTTGTAAGGAAAGACCATTATTACACTCATATAAGACAATGTTAGATGTGGCTTCTGGTTCCATGGACAAATAAAATTATAAAGTAATGACAGCTGCCATCCATTCACTACATATTGTGTGTCAGGAAATTGACCTGGTACACAATGTCTTAATTTAATCTTGGAAGGCAGTTCTTCAAGCTACATATCATTACACCCATTATAGAGAAACACACAAGCTCACTGAGGCCGAGTGACTAGGCTGTTAGAATGAGGCAGTAGATAAGTTGCGATTCAAACTTAGGTCAGCCTGATTAACACAGTCACTGATCTACTATGTGGCTTTTCTTGGCCAGATTAGTTTTATCTTCTTTTTTAAGTTTCCTTTTTTGGTTGGTCAAGTTAGTTTTAAAGATACACCGAATGATAAAACTGGAATCTATCTTAGAGATTGTTAAGTCTGTCAAAACACCCACTAAAATTTCTTGAAAAGCAAATTCAAGGGCCAATGCTTGCCTTTAGTGTATAACTCATGGATCTTCTGGTTTCAGGTAGTAGAATCCCAATAGAAGCTGGCTTTACTAGACATGAAGAAGTCACTTCAGGCCTGGCTGAATTAAAGGACTCAGTCCATATCATCAGGATTCATGCATTCCTTTGTGTTGGCTTGTTTTCATGTTCCATGTGATGGCTTCTAGCAGTTCTAGGTTTACATCATCCTTGCTATGGGTAGTACCAGGAGAAGTCTCTCTCCAACCTTGAGCTAATTCTTACCAGCCTCAGATGGGTCATGCCCCATCACTGAGCCAGTCACTATATTCAGAGGAAAGACCATGTGGTTGATTGAGGCTTGACTACCCTATCCACTCCAAAACTATGTGTACCATGTGTAAAGGAGAAATTCTTCCCAAAAGTAAAGTTGGACTGCTGTTTCTGCAGGAAGTGGGTGTGAATGGTGGATGAACAAAAACAACAGATGTTCCCCCATGCCTATGAAGGTACAAATTTATGTGAGGATGTCATTCAAGTTACTTCCTTGCTTGGCCTCCATCTTGAAATTTCCTCTTGACATCTCAGAGGTAGAGTCCATGGCTCTTATTTTGGCATAGTGCGTGCTACCTGATGCCTCCTTACTCACACACAGTATAGTATCTGCGAATGTTGATATGCCAAGCATAAGAAAGATTCCTGTAGATGGACTAGTGGGAAGGCAAGGCAGACATGGTAGAGTAGGAGAAACATTAAGCATCATACATTCCTAGCTGGTGTTGTTGAGCAATGACAGTTACTCATACAGGTGACATAGAAATTGAGGAAGAGTGAAGATGCTCTTTCTGTTCAGACTACTGAATATCTCCAGGTAAACAGCACTGATCCTATTTTCTATGTTAGAAATCCTTATTCAAGTGAAGCTTTAGTGATATTAAGTTGGAAGAGCCCTATAGAGAGACCTAGCTTAACTCACTGTTTGGATTTTTGACTGTGTCCCCACCCACATCTCATCTTGAATTGCGACTCCCACAGTTTCCACATGTCACATGAGGAACCCAGTGGGAGGTAATTGAATCATAGGGTCAGGTCTTTCCTGTGCTGTTCTCCTCAGTGAATAAGTCCTATGGGATCTGATGGTTTTAAAAATTGAAGTTTCCCTGCACAAGCTCTCTCTCTTTGACTGCCGCTATCCACATAAGATGTGACTTGCTCCTGGCTTTCTGCCATGATTGTGAGGCCTCCCCAACCATGTGGAACTGTCAATCCATTAAGCCCTTTTTCCTGTATATATTACCCAGTCTGGGGTATGTCTTTATTAGCAGCATGAAAATGGACTAATACACTGATACTGAGTGAACTCAAGTGGCTTCCCTAACATCACACAACTAGTGAAAAACACAGCTCAGCCAAGAACCAAAAGCTCTTGACTTGATACTCACTGAAGGATGACTGGCTAATGCTGGTCCTCCGTAGCACATCCTATATGAATAAGTGAGAAACTGTACCCAGCAAGGATAGCAGTATCCACTGAGGACTCACATGTTCTTTCTTTCTTGGCCTTGAATGTTCCCATAAACATTTCAGTGTTGGAGAAATGGTTACAGAGTCAGACCTCAATGTTTGTGCTGCTGTTCTGCCTTAGATTAAGTTAAATATTGTTTGTAGATGATACAGATAAATTGGCTCAACTGTGAGCCTGTCTAGATGGTTAAAAGGATGCTGTTTATTTCTCTAAGGAGTTTGCCCAGCTGGGTAAGAGGGCTGTTGGATTATTGCCTTATTTTACACACAGTCTTCCTATTTATTTCAGGACTTCGCTTCAGAGAATGCACTTAACTAGTCTGCCTGGTTGTCATCTGTCATGCTTCTATTGGATTCAGGTGCCCCAATTCCAATGACTTTGTCATCTTCCTCCCTCCTGACCACTGTCCACCAGTGCCAAGGATGGTGCCAGCAATCTGTGGCTGTTCCATCAATGGAAACTAAATTTAGAATATATAAAAGTGTGATTGATTAATTAGAAAATTAGAAGCAGTTCTCAGGCTTCAAGTGTCTGAAAGTGTAATAGATGAGTGACGGGGAACAGTTGGTCCCTGTGTTCATTCAGGCAAAGAAAACAATGAAAAGAAATTTATATAAAGCAGTTGGAATGTGGATCAGCCATTAGGAAGGATATACTGGCAATGATTATGAAACTCGTTGAAAAACTTTTGGTTGCTGTAAGGAGACCAGATTTAAGAATCTACTCTGCCTATATTAACAGTATAGCCTTTGGAAAAATCACTGACTACCTCATCTTCTCCTCTGTAGAGTGGTTTGAGATGGAAATTAAACTCATGAGGCTGTTACAGCAATCAAAATCAGATGATATATGAAGATTCCCATCCAGGGTTCATGCGCAGTAGTTGCTTTATGTGTTAGCTCCTGTCTTTCTCTTTCCTTTTTAATTGTTAATATGTAACACTTTTTATTCAAATAAAATAGACATTTAAATAAGAAAGTAAAAGATTATGAAGGCTTGGAAGAAGGCGGTATAAATGAAGAGGGAGATGATGGCAAGGATTGAAAAACACTAAGAAAGTTGGGTTGACCAGATTTGGGGTGTGAAGGAATGTGGAAGTTAAGGGAGAAGAAATGTCAGTGTCATTCCTAAAGACGATGCACTGGCTGGAGGGATGGTGTGTGACACTATCCAGGTGGACTGACAAAGTAATAATCATACAGTCAAAGAAAGGATCTACCTTCTCATGCATGATATCAAATCATCTTAGAGTCACTTTTGCATACTGAGGAGCCCAAACCAGAAGTGAAAAGGTTTTATTCCCCACTCCCCAACCCCTCAACCCAAATTCAGTGATGCTCTGCTGCAGTGTTTTCCACTCCTGGCTGTGATTCCTCAGTGTACAGCTCCTGGGCTGTGCCCTCAGAGATTCTGTTCAGTGGTTTCGTGTGTGTTCTTGGCATCTGCATTTATACACAAGGTGATAGGAGTGCACAGCTAGGACTGAAGAATAGAAACAGGAGATACAGAGTTCACTGTCAACGTTCTATCAACCCAAGCCATGTTTTCAAAGTCTATTCCCTATAAAACACTCTAGGGTGTTCTAAAAAAGTATATTCCCCTAATTTGCATCTGTCTTTTTGATAACTGTGTGGCTGAGTTAAACCACTTTTCATTTTCTCTTTCCCCAGTCTCTGGGCCTGGATTCTCTTGGTCCTTCTGGGTTAGAGCATCACTGGTGGGGAGCATAGGAGATTGCTCATTCATCGATTTCTTTAGGACGGGCACAGAAGCCAGGGGCATCTCTTTTGGCTATCTCTGTACCCGAGAGCAGGTGAATACCCACAATTATACTTTTATTAAAGCACTTACAAATTTCTGTTCTGTTCACAAAATAGGTATTATTGTGCCTATTTTATGGATGTGAAAACTGAGCCTGAGAGAGTTCAGTAGCTGTCCCAAGGTAATCCAACAATGAAATCAGAGGCCATATTTACATCTGAGCTTCCTTCCTTCCTCCCCTCCCCTTCATTTCCCTTCACTTCCCTTCCCTTTCTTCTCTTCCTTTCCTCTTCTTGCCACACCATCCGTCTGCTTCTTGCACCTCATTAGAAGATTTTTTTTTTTTTTTTTTTTTTGAGACGGAGGTCTGGCTCTGTCGCCCAGGGCTGGAGTGTGGTGGCCAATCTCAGCTCCTGCATGCTCCGCCCTCCCATGGTCATGCCATCTGCCTCAGCCTCCCAAGTAGCTGGGATACAGGCTGCGCCGCCTCGTCGCCTGGCCTAGTTTTTTGTTTTTGTATTCTTTAGTAGAGACGGGGTTTCACCGTATTAGCCAGGGTGGTCTCGATCTCCTGACCTTGTGATCCGCCCATCTCGGCCTCCCAAAGTGCTAGGATTACAGGCTTGAGCCACCGCGCCCGGCCATTAGAAGATTTTTGAAGAGAGGGCTCATATATTCAGTTGTTTTCCTTTCATACCTACACCATATTTTGCACATAGTAGATATTTATCAAATGTATGGTAAATAAGGAAATAACTCATTTTCTTTTCTTAGTGATCCCATTGATTTACTAACTAAAGTGAAACTCCCAAGAGCACAAGGATGTTCTTGTATCCTTCTTGGTTTTACCAGTGTGCGTACTTGAAAAATTGTACAATTAATATCAAATGTTCAGAAATACTTGTGAGATGAATATAAAAAGAATATCTGGCACAAAAAAAAGAAACATCAGGTCCTATTGCCCATTAAAGCCTTACTCCAATGAGCTACTGGCTTAATCCAAACACTAAGTGGGGTCTGGGATCCATGCCTGCCTGAGTGCTGGCAATTGCCAAGACTCTCATGGTTTCCTTTTGTGCTCAGAAGCTAACAGAAATTGTAATTATAGAAGTCATCCCCTGTTCAAAGGCTGTCTGCATGACAGCCAAGGATTGCTCTCTCCTGAATCTACTCTGTCTACACAAAGTCTTGATCTCTCCTCTGGCCCCAGGGTGCATGCTTGGTGCCTACAAGGAAAAGGGTGGACCATGACAGGAGATTGAATCTTGCTCTCTGCCCAGGGCACAGCATGGAGCTTATGATCTGGACTTAGCTAAAGTCCATGCCAGCCTCAGTGGCATTATTCTGGGTACAGACCTTGAGTTACCACTTTCATAGCCACACCATCCCAGCTCATTGTGCAAAGGTTGCTTGTGAAAAATAATTCAATATTAAGCACACGGGTCTATCTCAATTGTAGTTCTACCAATCTTGGTAAGGCACTTCCATCAATAAAATGTGACCCAACCATGATCTTCAAAACACTTTAGGCATTAATACTCTTTTAGAATGGACCTAGCCCTTGAGATTTTCTTAGGTGGACTCCATCTTTCTCATTAGCTTTCATCATGTATAACATATATGCAAATGCCTTTGCCATAGTCTACCAAGAATTACTCAGGTCCCTTATCTTAGACCCTAAAAACAATGAGTTATAAATGGACAAAGGAGTACAACAATATTTTGCAAAATGATGGATTTCTATTATCATTAGTATTTTGATAAAATGGATAATATTTTATGTGTGTGTTTATGTGTGTATGTATGTATTTATTTCTTTTTAGAGATGATACCTTGCTACATTGTCCAGGCTGCACTTCAACTTCTGGGCTCAAGCAATTCTCCTGCCTTAGCCCCCTGTGCAGCTAGTACTACAGGCATGAGCAACCATGCCTGGGTAAAGTATATAATACTAAATATGCATTTCAAGAGCAAATATTGAATGTGCACTCTGGAATTATATTATTTGAGATTGAATCCTTAGTCTGCCGTATATTAGCTTAGTATTTCTCAACCTCAGCAGGATTGATGTTTTGGGCCACTTAGTTCTATGTTGTGGGGGAGAGGGGCCTGTCTTACACACTGTAGGATATATGGTAGGATCCTGGGTTTCTACCTTCTAAATGAGAATAGCACCTGCCCAGTTACAACAATTCACAATGTCTTCAGACATTACTAAATAGCTCCTGGCTTGGAGTGGTTGCGGGGTGGGGGGTTGGTGGGTGGAAAGGGTACATTTGCCCTGATTAGAGAGCCACTGCATGAGGTGATGACCTTGGGAATGTTTAGATCCTTCTGGGATGCTATTCTTTTACCTGTAAATTGTGTATAATAAAACCCAACTTACACTATTGGATGTAAGCACAGAAATTCATTAGCATACACTTAGTATAGGAAAGAGCACAACAAATATTACGTATTTATCAGACATTTACTATTGTTTTATGAAAGATACATACTGTAGCTAAGTAATAGAGGTCTATGTGTGTATGTAGCTGAAACTGAAATAAAGCCACCTTAAGTGTTTTTTCCTAAATTTATGTAGGAAGTTTGAATCACAGTCAGATTTCGAACAGTCAGATCTAGATTTTCAGCAGGAAACAAAGCCATAAAGTGGATGTGACTTTCACTGCAAAAAGTTTCTTTTGCCTCCAAAAGCACCTCTCAGAAAGGACCCAGTGGGAGTGAAAGGATGATGTTGACCATAACCCTGTTGCTTTGATTTGGGGAAAACTCATAAAACATGAATTTCCTGGTTTTGGTAGTCCCTCAGTACCCAATAATTTAGAAACTGTTCCTTTTTCCCCTAAGAGTAAGTGGTGCACTCGTATTTAACAAAAAAAAAAAAAAAAAGAAGAAGAAAAAAGAAAAAAGAATTCAAATCTCAGAGGCAAATTTAGTTCAGTGGTGAAATCTTAGAAGACATAATATTGTTTTTCTTAAGAGCATGCAGTGAGAAAATAATTAGTTCCTGTTTAAGAATCAATTACTATTAATTAATACATTAGCCTTACCCTTGATTGATTATAATAGTATTACATTTGTTTTTTATTGTTATTAATGCCATCATAAAGATCAGGCTGGGGAAACAGAAAAATAATTTCCAGAGGGTTATTCTTTAGTCTTACAGGGAGAATAATTTACTTAGGTGATCTAGATTATTGCTAGTGTGTCTTCAGGCTCTGTCTGTGAGACATAAAGTAGGGTAAAGCTGAAAATAAAGTTTTATCTCCAGCTTGTGGTAGCTAGACAAAACCAGAGAATCCAGAAATCTGCAAGAAACAAGTGCTGGTTGAATAACAGACAGTGGTGAGGGCAGAACAGTAACCTTGAACAAAGTTGCAGCAAGGTATGCTTCATTTCAATGAAAAGGTTTCATTAATTTCCATTGTTCAACAATGGTAGAGTAGCCAACACACTGCTTGTTTACTCAGGACTCAGGGCATCTGCAGGATGTGGGATTTTCAGCTTTAAAACCAGAGAAGTTCTGGGGATATCAGGCCACATTGCCTACCATAACAACAGATGGAGAAAGCTTTTAAAATAGTGAGTGCGCCCTCACTAGAGGTGTTCAAGCAGAGGCTGACTGATCAGTTCTCAGGGATGTGTCAGAGAAGTCTTTGTTTCAATGAAGGAGAGTGGGCTCAACAACTTCTGCAGGCGCCATCCAAGTCTGAGACACTGAGAACGCCTACAAAGAAAACCAATCCGTGCTAGATCCAGTCTCATTGCTAAATCCTCTGGATTAACAAATCCTTCCATATTTAGAACTCAAGCGAATTGAGTTTTCCAAGAACTTAATACCTTCCAGTATTAATCCCTTGGGGAAATTTCTGCAAAAAATCATCAATCATGAAAATATTTTATACAGAGGCAGACATTCATAATATTACAATGAGAAAAACAAAGGATTTGGAATCAAAAGACTCATGCTTTAATTCTAAGTCTAGCACTCACTATATTTGGACAATTTGTTTAATTTCCCTGGTCATTGATCTTCTCACCTCTGAAATGAAGATATTAATGTTTACCCTGCCTGTCTCTTGGGGCTGTGGGAAGGACCATACAAGCTAGTGTGTGTCAAAGCATTGTGAACTGCAAAGCACACTCATGTTAATTGCAGATTTTTGTTGACACCATTCTGCCTATCATTCTAAGATGTTGACAAAGCTTGTATTGTGCTCATAAGCCAAACTGGTGGATACAAGTTGTATTACTTAAAATAGGCTAAATTATGACACCAAAATAATGACATAATATATAACAGATCAATCCCAATGCAGGTATTTCTGGTTGGCATTGATTATTCATTGCAGTAATTCATAGGCCCAAAGATTGTCTGTGAATTACTGTGTCTTTGAAACTTTCTAGTTTTTGGTTCTGACATTCCCTACAGTTTCACTGCTCTCATCACTGCTGGTAGGACAGTGAAAAGGGAATATGGAAATGGGATGCTTCTCAAAAGCTATATGTAGAAATGAACCCCATAAGTTCACTGACATCTGTTGGCTAGAATTCAGCCACCTCCCTAAACCATACAAGGGAAGAATCTGTCCTAACATGTGTTCAGAACTGTTGGAAGGACCATAGGAAGGAGGACACATCAAACTATTTTGAGTTGTAATGTTCACGCACGTAGGCTTTAGGTTCATTCATTGTGACTCTTCCTACTATCCTGGGAAGCTGAATATAGCTTTTAATTTTAATGAACAGTCATCAGTTTCTGCTTTAAAATTTCCATGGCTATACCACATTTGCAGCTATTGCTTAACAAGTTCTCACGTTTAGATTTAGTTCCTGGTACCAATGTAGGCCCATACACGAACATACTATAAGCAACTGGGAAATGCCTAAATGAATCTGAGAATAAATATTAATTTCTAGATCTCTGATGTCTTTCAATTAATTAGTTCTGCATTTACAGAGTACCTACCATGTGGCAGGCATGTTGCTAGTATTGG
Source organism: Rhinopithecus bieti (assembly GCF_001698545.2). Classification (NCBI taxonomy): domain Eukaryota; kingdom Metazoa; phylum Chordata; class Mammalia; order Primates; family Cercopithecidae; genus Rhinopithecus; species Rhinopithecus bieti. Next base: position 1,137,594 of record NW_016803891.1, on the reverse strand, counting down.
ATACTCCAAAATGGGGAAACCATGGTACCTGGTCTCAAGAAGCTCACAGGCATTGTTTCATTTACTTTGCTTTCCCCAGGGAAAAAGTTTTCTTTTCTTTTTTTTTTTTTTTT
>NW_016803891.1:1085683-1137165 GCF_001698545.2 Rhinopithecus bieti | reverse complement strand
TTTTTTGAGGTGGAGTCTCGCTCTGTCGCCCGGACTGGAGTGCAGTGGCCAGATCTCAGCTCACTGCAAGCTCCGCCTCCCGGGTTTACGCCATTCTCCTGCCTCAGCCTCCCGAGTAGCTGGGACTACAGGCGCCCGCCACCTCGCCCGGCTAGTTTTGTATTTTAGTAGAGACGAGGTTTCACCATGTTAGCCAGGATGGTCTCGATCTCCTGACCTCGTGATCCGCCTGTCTCGGCCTCCCAAAGTGCTGGGATTACAGGCTTGAGCCACCGCACCCGGCCGGGAAAAGTTTTCTTTCTCCCATATTGCCCACTATGCATAAATATTTAAACTTTTCATTTAAAATTGGGGAGGAAGGTTTTAACTTAATCTTACAAAACCAGCCCATGTTTCTCTTCCATCATATTTCTTGGTCCTTCTCTACCCAATGAATATCTGTTGCTTGAAGAAAAAAAAGTTTCCGCCCGGCGTGGTGGCTCACGCCTGTAATCCCAGCACTTCGGGAGGCTAAGGCAGGTGGATCACGAGGTCAGCAGATCGAGACCGTCCTGGCTAACACGGTGAAACCCCGTCTCTACTAAACATACAAAAAATTAGCCGGGTGTGGTGACAGGCTACTCTGGAGGCTGAGGAAGGAGAATAGGGTGAACCCGGGAGGCGGAGCTTGCAGTGAGTCGAGATCGCGCCACTGCACTCCAGCCTGGGCCACCAAAAAAAAAAAAAAAAAAAAAAGTTTCAGTTCAGTGACAGGTACAAAGCAATATGTATAAGAAATGCTCAGGGGATAGCAATCGTGACTTAGGGTGTAAGGCTTCTTTCTACCTTCCAGTATCAATTGGGATGCTTAGTTTACCACTAAAAACTTTTTTCTTAACTTACCCAGGAAGTAAGCAAAAACTGATATTTTCTCTAAAGAGGAGCCCAAAGTGGGACTTGGGCAATTCAGTGATGCAACTTTGACATCAAGGATGGAAGATGTTTGTGTCAACATTGTCACCCCGTATGTTCCTTTTGCGTCACAGATGACTTCTTTAGTTCGAGGTGTCTAGACAGAATATCTAAGATAAGAAGAAAGGCCATCTCATCACAACTGCGCCATTATCGGAGCAGGAGGATTCTCTACAGAAGCCCCCTTTCACATTTCTTCTTTGGCCATGATGGCATCATATTCCTAATCAATATTGCAAGGGGGATGGAATTCCTATGACTGGTCTAGTTAATGCAAGGCTGGATGGAGGAGAGTGTATTTTCCAAACAAAACATTTCTCTTAACAAGAAAAAATGATGGTATGCACCTTTGGTTTAGAAAATAGCACTGTTGGTTATACCATCAGTACCCAGTTTCATCCTTGAGGGTCTCATTACCTACTCTGGCTTTATTTTCTACTCCTTTCCTGTATTGTGGTTTGGCGATTCTCTCATATCTCTTTTTCACACTATTTACCTTCTATCTCCTTGCTGTACTTCCTGCCTTGAACTCTTTAGACTGGGCTGTCTCACTTTACTGGTACAAAAAAGGAAGCCACAGAAAGTGTTCACAGACCGCACATCCCATACTCTGCTGAGACAGACATGATTATGGCATTTGTGAAGAATACTGAGTCACATGGATGTGAAAGGTGATAGAACGTTGCCTTCAATAAAACAAGCTCTGAGTTCTGCGGGTAGAATTCCTCATTCAGGAGCTTTAACATCTCCCTTTTGACATGCTCCACCACAGAATACTCATATAATGGAATCTTAATTCCACAGTTGAGAATTGGTGTTTTTCCTGGAAGTTCCACAGCATTGCAGCAAGGGCCTCTGTAGAAATAGGTGGTTTTGAGCAGGAGGGCTAGAGCATTCCCCATGCATTCCATCCTGTCTCATGTTTCACCCAGAACATCTCCACTTTATCTGTCATATATATTTATATATATATATATGTCTAATTATATGTATATAATTAGACTACCACATAGTACTTCTTTTGAACAAAAAAATGACTCTTAAAGACAACCATTTAGGAGTTCCTCATTCCTTTTGGCCTAAACCTGTTTGTACTATATCTTATTTTCTCACTCCCAAACTCTTGTCTCCATAGGCTGCCTTTGATCTTACTTTCAGACAGACTCTTAAAATTTTAATACATGTTCTGATTCTGCCTCTTGGCTCTTCACAGGCTTTCTCTTAGTAGGCCATTGTCCTCCTCTCCCTACCACCTCCCAAAGGCCAAATGTCTTCTGTTATCTATAATAACCTACAGAGGCTGGGCGTGGTAGCTTACACCTGTAATCCCAGCAGTTTGGGAGGCCAGGATGGGTGGATCACTTGAAATCAGGAGTTCGAGACCAGCCTGGCCAACATGGTGAAACCCTGTCTATACTAAAAATACACACACACACACAGAAATAGCCAGGCATGGTGGTGTACACCTGTGGTCCCAGCTACTGGGGAGGCTGAGGCATGAGAATCGCTTGAACCTGGGAGGCAGAGGTTGCAGAGAGATTGCACCACTGCACGCCAGACTGGGCTACAGAGTGACACTGTCAAAAACAAACAAACAAACAAACAAAAAACAAAAAAAAACCTACAGCTTTGATTTTCAGCTCACCTCTTTTTTTCCACACCTAGCTAGTTCCTGGTGACAACAGTTCCACTGTCCTCTGTAGCATGGAGGAAGGATTTGAACCCTGACAGAGAATTTTTCTAGACTGATTCTCAAAGCTCCCTTGAAAACAATTCTGAGGCTCCCTTAAATCTTTGTTAACAGCTCACAGCAATTCTTCTTTCCATCTCAGTTGTGATTCTCCCTCTGCCTTAAGCTGTCTTTTATTGAGAGAACTTTCACTTTAAAAAATCTATACTTACGTTTCAAAGGCCGAATACAGTTTTTTTACTGACTGAAATCTCTACTATGTCTACTTTTGGCTCTTTAAATATGGTAAATATCTTGCTTCCAGAATCCGTGGAATTTTTGTCTCTTGAGACGTGTGAAATTGAACTGTACTTGGTCCTCAAAAAGATGATTGTTGTGTTGGTAAGAGGATGGAAGGGATGACCTGGAAGGTCTACTCCAGCTCTGATTCTGATGATGTGATTCTAACCAGATGGGGCCAATGGCATATTAGACATCTATTGATGCTACCTCTGTGCTTTTCATCCTGGGTTTATTCTTCTGGTTACTGTATATTTTTCTTGGCCAGCCTCTCCATTTGTGATGCACAGCATGTGCGTCACAAAAGCTCTTTATGTCCCACATGGAACAGGCTGCAAGGATCTTGTGAAGGAACTGAGCAAATCAGATGTCTGCATCTACATTTTCATTTTCTTATGGAAACCCTGCGATCCTTCACAGATTGTGGCTTTTAGTGTATATTATTTATTTGAATACGGCCAAAGACATGACTTCTTAATGTTATGGTGTCATGTCTGTGTCTGAATAAAAATAATAAACCATAACACAATATCACACCATGTATGGTTTTTCCTTAATAAGAGCACAGGGTAGTTATTAAATAGTAATTTAAAGACAGTTGGACAGTCATTAGATAAATATAACTTGTTTGGAGACCAGACCTTTTATGACTTTAGCAATTATATTTTAGGCATTACATATTCTTGGAAAAGCATATACTTCTATATGTTTTTTTTTTTTTAATTCATCTGCTCATGTTACATGGGGAAAAATGTGAAAAAGAAGATGAAATCTATTGGTGATAATAGCTGAGGGATTTTTTGTAGCATATTATATAGGTCATAACTACATATTGTGTTTCATCATGGACCCAGCCATAAACAGAACATGAAGGCTGGCTCTAGAGGTGAAAGCATTTGTGCTTACAGAGAATGGTGCCAGTTAACATGGGACATTGCTTATGGTAAGAAAAATCTTATCATTCCTATTTATTTTCCATGTTGAAAAGCAACCCATGGCACTCACTTGTCTGGCCATCTTCTTGTGCTATAACTTCCTGCCTCACTATTTCATATAGGATAAAATTAAAATTTCTTACACTAACACATCATGTTTTCCTTCATTTTACCTCAATTTTTTTTCTAATCTCATTATATCTTGATATTTCTCCCTAAACGGTAAGCTAAGAAACCTTAAACTGTTTACCATTCCAAAACATTTTCTAGCACTGGTCTACTTTTTTTTTCTGCTTTGGTTTCTTACCCCAGTCATCTGCTTTTAGGGAACTCCTCTTCATTCTTTGAAACATAACTTAAATGCCCTTCTGTTTCATTCAAATCATTCATCAGACATCTTGTATGTGCCAGATGCTAGGGATGTCCCTGCCCTCATAGAGCTAGTTTAATCAGGTAGAAAATAGAGGAGACGTAATAAGCAACTGCAGCACAGCATGCACTTTATGATGAGTTATCTATACTGCTCTGAGATGGCATAAGGGTGTAACATGGTTTTATAAAATTCTCTCTTGATTTAGTTTTGAAGTCCCAGCTGGAGGCTGGTCAGTTTCTTTTTTTGAACAGTTAATTAACTCCATACCCCCAACCACTTTTATCAGGCTTTCACATGCCTGAACACTATCCACCAGCCTAATCGCCCCAGGGCCAGGTACCAGACAATCAGGGATGATCCCATGCCTCAGAGCCTGCTGAAGGTATTTAGACTCACTAATTCTGAGCCTGCGTGCTCTGTGTTGCCTGTTTCTTTCCATGGAAAGCACCATAAAGGTACTTGCCCGTGATTTTCCTTTCTCCCTCTGCTTTGACTCTGAGTGGCATGTGGTACTCTTACCCAGATCCTGTAATGTACACAGGAAAAGAGTAGTCAAGAGATCGCAACCTTCTTTTTAAATTTATCATCACGGGCCTGAATCCTTGATTCATTTGTCTTGTCTTGTCTGCCATATTACAAACTCCTTTGGGCAGAGACTTTATTATTTATCTTTATGCTCTGAGACCTCACAGAGCCTGGCATACAGTAGGTGTTCAATAAATAGCAAATAGTAATAAGGTAATAGAGTAAGCAAATAAACAAACGAATACCACAAAGTGGCACAACTGTTTTGGTCTTGTCTTTTTGAGAGTTGTCTTATATCCAATTCTGCACCATGTTGATTTTGTCAATTACATGAAATTTAATTTAATACACTCTTTTTTCTTCAAGTTTAAATTATTTCCATACGACCAGTAATATCTTTGTAAGAATAATGCCCAAATATTCTGACTTTTCCTCTCTATTCTGAAAGCGAAAATTATCAGTGAATGAGTTAAGAATTCATTGCCTGCTTTTCTCTTAAATGAATGAGATTTCTAGCAGATGTTTGGACTGTTAACTGTTTTTGCCATGACCCTATCAAACCTGACTGCAAGAAGCCTCTGAGAAATTTCTCACCCATTTCTTTTCTCTGGCTGGGGGCTGCAGTATGCTCTCACAGTTTTTCACTTCACTCTGGCTTGTATCTTTCCAACATAATTTTATGTCCAACAATGAAATGAACTTCCTTGGAAGTACTGATGTCTATTGCTGGATATCTGAAGCAACAGTGGTTCACTTCTATCAGGATATCTTTCATTAGCAGGAAGATTAAAATAACACTTAAATTTTTTTTTCTATATATAAAACTTAAGCAATTCTTCACACTTTGAGGGAGGATGAACTCTTCTCAAAATGTTGTTAGTCAGAAGCTGAGTAAGACCCCATACTGGCATTCAGGAAAATATTTAAATGGTTCCCTTCTAGTTATTTTAGCAATAATGGAATTCAGCTCAGGAAGTTTATGTTAAATGTAATCTCACTGGAGTTTTCAGTGAGCTTTTCACCTTGCCTGATGGATGATGAAGAGTCAAGGCCTCTTTGAGCTGAACTGTACTCTTTTTTTATTACCATTTTGTCTATTCTGACTAAAGAGCACATTTGATGTAAATGGAGAGTTTCATTTAAGACAGATCACAATCCAATTTGAATTCTTCTTATCAGATTGGACTACTCAAAAATGGTGCAGCAGGAGATTCAAACCTTGCTTGCTTACAAGGTTAATATTTACAAATATTGACTTCTGTTGAGCCCTTTGGAACTTAAAAAAAATAGTCTCTTGATTTCTTAGTGATAACACAGAAGGGTTTTTTTGCTGTTTTTTTTTTTTTTTTTTTTTTATAGTTGGGCCAGTGCACCAATTTATTTACTATTTTTACTCTGAAGCTGGTTTGCAAGGAGGTGCTTAAATATTATTTATCAAATTACTAGTATTTTTTGCAATGCAACTGTTTTTATAATGACACCAGATTAAGAAGAGTGAAAGAATTGAGCTGCAAATCTAAGCTTTGCACTCCCAATCTTATGTTAGAATAATAAATTCAGTTCAGCCATAACTTACTGAATATGTCTAATATTTCTGAAAATGTCTAAGATATTACTGGATATGTCATAGAAGAAATATGGAGAAATGGAAACTAGAATGATCTGTGTGATTCTAGGTAAATCTTATAATCTTGCTGTTCCTTCTTTATTTTCTGTCAGATTCAGAGAACAATTTCTGCTTTGTTAGTTCTATAAAGTTAATGTAAAGATCACATATGACAGTGAATGTGGAAGTGACATGCTGTTTGATAAATAATTTGGGCTTATTCACTCTGAAGTTGAGAGAGCAAGAGAGAGACTTGGGAAACAGGATCTGATTCGAAGTGACATTTCTACTCAAATTAGCTAGTCAACAATAAGGTATCTTTCATTTGATAATCAGCCTCAGGGAATGTGCAAATCCATACCATTGTTTGGGCCTTTTCTTTTCCATTTCCTATTTAAGAAATTTCCATCTTGGATCACATTATTTTGGGGAAGTTAACTAATCAAGTAAACTTATTTAAGCTGAAGTGTTAATGCATGGTGGTTATTGAATGCTATGCATTTTCATCTGTACACAGGGATGGCAAAGCTTCAGAAAAGCTATACACACACACACACATACACACACATCCATAGATGTCCATACATATGCACATATTTAATTCATAGATATTGAAAAATAAAATTCTTATATTAAAATCAATATGGACAAATTATAAATTATGTCCATCATGTAAAAAACAAATTCACATGAAATTTTAAGATTAAAAAAAAGTTTAAATGAATCCCATGCTTTTTGTAGGATGCTATGGTTATGTTTCCACAACTTCCAGGGGCACAAGTAACTTTTTTCTGTCATTAGAGTTGAAGGAAAATGGTTTACAAATACTGGCTTAAGAATTGACTCCTTAAAATAATCTATTTATAGAGGGGGAATCCTGGAAGCCTCGTCTTCATAAGTGAGGACTCATACAAAGTTTAGTGGCAAGATGCAGGTATTTTAGAGTATGCCTACAACTTACAGAGAAACAGAGATGCATTAACAGACACTGAGAACTCAAAAGAGGAATGGGGAGAGGGAGCTAGGAGAGAGAACTTTCAGGTTCATTCAAACCATGTTAATCTGGAAAATCATTTGACTAGTTTTGTTTTGGTTTGGTTTGGTTTTTGTTTTTTTTTGCCTAGACTTTCTAGAATGAAATTAACCAACACTGAGCTCTTTCCAGAGCAGATTTCATAATTTTCATATAGGAGAGGCTTGGTGGGATAAATCTGTTGAAAGGGGTGCTTTAAGCTGAGGTTACATGTTGTGAATATATGTCTACTGTTCATAAAATGAAATGGAGAGATGAAAGGATGAAAGGGAAGGGAGATGATGGTGGGGATATTTAAAGTCTTTGAGCGCTTTGTCTCTCTTGGGGCTATTTTGAAGCTCTTGTATATTTTGACACTTCGGATATCTCTGGAAGGTAGAATGGTGAGGTGGAGGATTCAGACCTCCCTGGCTCAAAAAAACCACCTGGTATGATTGTTAAAATTTCACAAACTTAACCCAGACTTATCCAGATGAGATCTCTTAGACAGAGACCTGCAAATGTATATTTTTATCAAGTGCTTCAGGTGATTTTGTGAATCAGAAATACATGGGAAATACTGCTTTAGTAGAAAAAGACAGAGTTTTGGAGCCAGACAGACCAAATAAAAATCTCAGCCACTTAGTAGCTATGTGACTTTAACTAAAGCAGTTTATATTTCTCTAGAATGAAAATAATAAATCCCTTTCTTATAGGATTGATGTAAGTCATAGAAAAGCATCCTGCAGACAACCCGTGACATAAAGTAGACGTTCAATACACATTTGTTTTCCTTTCACTCTACCAGGAACCTGGTGTTTGTTTTCTGTTTTCCTTTCTGTGCTAGCTGCTTAGCACCACTCCATAACTCATGGAAGACCCTGCCCTTTCTCTTCAGTGAACATGGATGAAGTTCAGGCAGCATCAGCATGTACAATAAGTGAAACAGAGATTCCCTGAGTTCAGCAGAATTTTATCTTAGGCAAATGTCTATGCTTACTTTGTGTTTTGTATACTATGTTTGCTGGGGTTGTTTTGACAATTAGAAAATATTTTAGTATTAAAATCTCAAACAGATCTCCCCAAATAAAACAAAATTTAAAACCTCAACCCAAAGGATAAACCTCTACCCATGCCAACCACACCTTATTTCCTCATTATTTTACAAAAGATTCAAATTTAAAGATGATAAATAATGGCCACTAGAAAGAAATGCAGCAAGAGGGATGAATATTTACATAGTAATAAAATAAAGTGGATATCATTGTTTGATTGACAAGGTGATTTTTTTAAAATGGAAAGATCAGTTGTGCATTCAACACACACTTCATGAACACCTATTGAATATCACTGTGTAGCAGGCACTGCTGAATGCTTGGAATAGACATGGTTTCTCACTTCAAGGATTTTACAAATGTGAAGGTAAATGTATGATAGGAATATATTATATTGGTGGTGTGAGTAGTTTTAACAAGTCTTTATTTCCATAGGTTCATACTAACTCAAGAGTTTAGATTCCAGATAACTCTTGGAATCTAAAGCCTTTTGCATAGATACGCTGCCATTATAATCAACATCCTTTGCATTCCTCTCAATTAAACCAAGTTATATCCACATTATTAGTGTTCTGCAAGAAAATGCATAAAAGTTCTCAACTCACTTTGCCAATACATTTTACATAGCAGCCACTGTTATTAACTCACTACTCTCTGCCAGCCCTTATTAAATACTTGTTCGTAAATAGATTGCAAAGGTCTTCTATACCCCAAGGTAAAAGAGGGAATTAACATTTATTGAATATCAACTAGGTGCCAAGTTTATTACCCTTATTTTCCATCCTCAAGGCTACAACAAATTGTCTTCTAAGGACTTCGGAACAAGGAACACAAGATTACCTTCTGAAGGCTCAACTACAAAGTCAGCACATGATGGAGGAAATTAGCCCTAAAAGAACCAGGCTAAAATAACAGAGTGGAAATGCCTCAGGAGGTTATTCAATCTTGAGGTAGCTCTGGACCTAACAAAGACTAGGCTACACCTGCCCAATAAGGTTGAATCACAGGCAATGATACTAATAAACTCCAAGAGAGAAAACATACCATCTGAGGTTGGTCTGAATATGTGTAGTTAGTACATTCAAGAGAATGTAGATAAGGACCTGGTCAATTTGTTCTAGCACTGCCTGGAAGACAGGGAATCTTGGTCAACAGAGGTTGGGTAGGTCATTCTTAAATTGCCAAAGTCATCCCTATTTTATAAACAGAAAATATCTTAGAGGATACCTTTTCGCAAGATTATTACATTTCTATAATTCTGATCTACTCACCTAAGTAAAATTCTGATTAGGACTTAGCTTTGTAAGGAAAGTGATGGCTGAAAGTAGGCATTCATCATGAAGATTTCAAATAATTGAATGCCTGGAATACATTTTTTTTTCCTGATTAAAGTTTTACACTTACATATACCCCTTGGAATCTAGATAAGATTGTTTCAGCCTCCCATGTCATGCTTCTTTTAAAGTTTAATGCTGTTTCTAATATTTCCATGAGTTCATGCTGAGGCAGAGAGGGCAGGTTTACATTCATGGGATTACCTTTGGTTCTAATTTGCTAAATTTCCCCACTTTGGATCTTCTAGTTGTTCCTTTACATCTTCTCAGACATTGATCCAGGAAAATCAACCTCTTTTCTTCATAAACACACAAAAAATATCCAATATATATAAGGCAAGAGTAGGCATGTGATCTTCCCTGAAGTTTTGAGATAGTGGGACTTTAGGGCAGAGCGAATAACATTAAACTGAGCCTTAGGTATCCTTATTTCCTTTCATTATCCTAGTGGTTTCTTCTTTGAAATCCCCTTCCCCCATTCTCCTTCAGTCTTAGACCTGCCCACATACCTACCTGGAGAAACACACACACCAGCACACACACATGCACACACACTTTCCCATTTTCTTGAGAAGATATTTTAGCTTTCTCCAGCACCTACCTAGAACCCAACTGAAGTTTTGAAATATCTACCAATGCGGATATTTTCAAAATAGGTCCTCTTTTACACACAGTTTTGAGATATGGTTCAAGATCAGATTTCCAGTTACAGTAGCATTCTGTTGTCTGCCTCCATCTTCTGTATGTTTTGGTGTGTTTTTCATAAAGTGATCACCTCTAGGGCTGTCATAGACTAGATCACTTGGCTTTCAGAGCAGAGGCCTAGATCCAGGATTTGAGGTCCAATTCACCCTTGGCTAGACTGTCTGCCATTCACAGTACAGGCTCTCTTCTCTCTGTCATAGTTCCTTATACTTATCCGTTCAGTTATCTCTAAGGATCTGGTTTCCAAGGCAAGTAGCTTAGATAATGTCTTTGAATAATTATAGCTTCTCTAACATCTACAAATTCTAGAAATTATTACTATTCTCAGGTTACAGCTGACTGAACTGAGACTTAGTGGAGTTTAGGTACTTGCCCAAAGCTGCACAGCATGTCGCAAAGCTGGAATTTATCTTCAGGTCTAGCTCCATCCTTGTGATCTTTCCGTAGCACCTATGAAGCTTACGTTTTACTGAGATCCTGTTTCTGTGTCTAGTGGTGCAAATATTCCTTAAAGTACAAATGATTTTTTACAAAGTCCCTTCTATAACTCTGCTAAGATAATACTCTAATGTGGGATCTTAAAAATTGTTCTTCAAAAGTTCAGAGACATCCTTTGTCAAAAGGACTAGCAAAACTACCTCCACTTGTCTATTTCACTTCCAAGACACACAATGCAAATGCACCAAGCCCAGTTGTCCCATTTTCCCAGAGCAGGCATGAGGTCAGCTACATGTGGTTATTTGGAGTTAACGTGTGACAAAGTAGAACATCATATTTGTAGCAGAAATATGTAGCTCAGCCCAAAGAGATCCACTGCAGTTGCACTTAATGCTTTCAAGAACAATTTGAGAAAACCGAACTGAAACTAGGAAGTAGGATGCATAGAAGATCTTTGGCAGCATTGATTTATAATGATTTGAACTGCTATATTCAATCATATCTATGGCTATGGTTCCAAATGCAAATTTCTTGATAAATACTCAAACTACATTTGGGGAGAGGAATAATAGCACATTTTTAGGGATGTGGTCTGTATTCACTGCCCCTCTAGAAAGTCAGCTCTTGTGTCATGACTATATTTTGCCCTATCTTTTCACACTGGGGCACTATCCATTGACCCATTTCACTTTCATGACAGTTCTATGCAGTATACATTATTATCATCATTCTTTTGCAGATGGGAAAACTGCAGCAAGGTGAGGTTAGGGAACTTGGCCAGGATCAGACACCTAGCAAATGGCAGAGCCAGGATTTAGGGCACCCTGCCTTCATATCTACACTCCTAGTCACTACATCATACCATTTTATGTTTGGATAGTGCCTTCTAGCAAAATACATGACACAAAGAAATTACTCTGTTAATATTTATTTAACATGTGGATCCAGGATCTATGTTGAAGGTAATCTTTTGAGATAAGCACACACTGCTTCATTTTATAGCTGGGTAGTCTCAGTTTGCCTAAATAATTCAGAAAGGCCACAGATATAGTAAGTTGTGGAGCTGTGCCAGGAAATCAGTTTTCCTCAACTCCAGTCCAGAGCTGCCTCCCTTGCTTGGGATGGGAGAGCACCTGAAAAATATTTCTTATCATCAGAAACAATCATTTGGGATACTTGAGATTTTGTAAGGTACTGCCTTCACTTATAATTGCAAAAGAGGTAAGATAACATTAGTTATTAATACTACTACTTTTATTACATGTGAGTGGCACTTTACAGTTCACAAGATGTTTTGCAAACATTTTCATTTAATCTTTGTCATTGCCTGCACTGACCCTGGACTTTAACACTGGGTTGATTCTTTGAGAAACATACCTCTGTAAACAAACATCCATTACAAACAAATATTCAGTGCTACTAAATGTCTGCAGTTCGAGGCAATAACTTTGGTCCTTTCTTCTCTTTCCCAACTCCTCACATCACCTGTGGTTTGATTTTACCTTCTTAGTGCTTACTTTTATTCCATCTCCATCCCATCCAAAAATACCTCTTTTCCTGACTCAGTGCTTAGCATTTGGACCTCCACTCTCCTGCCCAGGTTCTAGTTGAATCTGTACTTTGTGCCTCAGAAGCTCACATACGAAAAGAATAAAGTCCCTGATTCAGGCACCATCTGTCCCAAGGCTGGTGATCAGTCAGGCCAGCCTCAGCCCCAGTCGAGGACCAGCTTGTGGGGTAAAAAATTCATGCATTCACAGATGAAGAAACAGGCTCAGCAAGGTCATGCAACTTGCTTGAGATGGTAGCCGTCCTTGTTGGTTGTCTCTCAAAATCCGGTTTTGTTGTTGTTGTTGTTTTATTATTCTTTATTATATGACTTGTGATTTTTTAGCTGGGCACCTGCCTGAAATAAGACCCAGCCTCCCTTGAAGTTAGTTGTGGTCACATGGCTAAGTTCTAAGGCCTGTTTTGTTAAGTGGCAGGTGGATGTGGTGACACAGAGAACAGCTGCCCTGCACACTCTTCTTCCTTTCTGATGGTTAGAATGTGGACAGGGTGGCCTGGAGTCCAAGCAACTATCTTAAGACATGAGGTGGAGGCTGCATGTTGAGGATCAGTATAATAGTGGTGCAAATATTCTATGAATTAAAAATACAAATGCTCTTTCACAAAATCCCTTCCACATCTCTGCTAAGATATCTAAGAAAATGTGAGAAGCTGGATCTCTTATGATCATTCAGTCACCTTACATTGGACAGCTTACTTCTGGACTCTGTTATACGAGAAATAAAGAGACTTCTATTTCGTCTGAGCCACTATTATTTTAGATTTATTTTTTGTCTCTCAGAGTTGACCTAAATCCTAACTGATTTGAGACCACACAACTAGTTAACAGTAGAGCTGCACGTAAGGTCAGTTCTTTTGACTCCAAATTCAGTTGTTTTTATTTTACCCTATGGAAACTGGAGCCTTCATCCACCACACTTTCAGGGGTTCCTGCAAAGATGAAATAAGGAAACAGGTAAGAGAGCTCTTTGTAAACGGTAAGGCCTCATTTATATGCGAGCAGAAACAACATTTTGCATTTGTGGAGAACCGTGGAAAAATACTTAATGTCTCAGCTTGCTTGTTGGTTGAACAGGTAGGGAAAAAAAATTTAAAAAGCAAAAAGCCATGTTGTGCTGGAGACCTGGATTCCAAATGAACCGGAAACTCCTTTGGCTGATTCTTGGGCAAAAGATGCCTTTCAAGTGGGGAAGGATGAGTTACTCCTGAGCATCCAGGACCTCTCTGACTAGCTGTGGTTTAATGCTGCCCAAACTTTTGTGTAAATACACCTACAGCTTAAGTAAAATAGGAAGGATTGGGAATCTGAATTGCCCTGGTTGGGATATTCTCTGTGTCCAACATCTGCTCATGAAGGAAATTGTATTAGTAATAAGTCAAATTCCTAGTGTTGGAATTTGAGTTGCTTCAGTAGTGAGTGGCCAGGTTTTCAGAGGCTTGTTTGCTTTATGAAGAGTATTGAGGCAGTCTTTGCTGGCCAGAAGTCTCTCACCAAAGACCGATTTTCACACAGGGCTTTTCATAGTTTTTGCCTTGAGCCAGGTTCAAATACCAAGTAGTCTCTTGGGGATATTTTTGTAAGTTTGCTCTTTTCCTTTTGCAATTGGCAAAGGGCAACAAAAGCCAATGCTTAGAAGGTATGCATATGCCCCGCACACTTTGTTGGGCTCCTTTGAAAGGTGTTGGGTTGCATCTCAAAGCAAACCACTGTTTTGGAACATGCTGAAGTTGTTTTCAATCTTCATTGCATAATTCAGGACTGGTAGTGCCCCAGTGTGAAAAGATAGGGCAAAATATAGTCATGACACAAGAGATAGGTCAAGGAAGACAGGGACATAAAAATGAGGTGAAGAAATCATGGTGATAATAATATGTAACATTCACTGAGTATATTTATGCACCAGGCACTGTGCTAGCACTTTACGTATGCTGTAGTAATTAATCCTCCTAATGATGCCACATGCCAGAATGATATTTAAAATATGTAAGAGCAAGTAGAACATAGATAGCATCAATGGGTGAAAATAAATGTTGCCTTAGTGCTGGGTCTGGGTCCTGGAAGTTCCATGCCATGGCAGATACTAGCCCTACTGTGTCTGGACTGTGGAGGAGAGAATTAGGGTAAGAAGGAGAGTATGCTTACTGAGCCAATCTTCTCTCTTTGCTCCCCTCCCTGCTCCTCTTATCCTGTCTGTTCTTTTTTCTCTACTTCCCGTTGCCTTCTAATCAAGCATTCTGGAGAGAGTATGGTTCTCCCACACATGGACTATACTAGCAGGGACTTCCAGCTATGATCTTGAAATAAACAATATGAGCCTAACTTAAAGGAAGCTGGATTCAAAGAACAAGGAAAAGGAGCATAAAAGGATTATCAATGATTTTCAGATCAACAGCTCTCAAACTGTTTGATCTCAAGATTCCTTTTAGTTTTAAAAGATATTGAGGACCTCAAAAGATGTTTTTTATCTTTATTTGGTATATAAAGTGAGAGTTTTGAAAGCTTATTAACACATTCAAAACCAACAAGTATGATCATAGTTCTATTAAAATCATCGTTTTATATTTTGCAACCCTTTTACTTTATTTTTTTCATTGCAAACATTTATAATGGTTGATTTAATAGAAGACAGCTCCTCTCCTATCTGCTTCTTCATTCAGTCAGTGTGATAAATTGTTTTTGTTGAAATATATGTAGAAAATTCAATCTCTGTCACACAAACACACACATAGTTGAACTCAAAATCAGCTTTTCAAAAAAAATTATTGATGTTCTTCTTTTGTACTATTTCAAACTTGCCAAGGTTCATTTGTAAAAGATTAGTGTGTAATCTTAAATGATATTGATCAACTTTTGATTTTCTATTATACTAAAAGCCATTGTTTATCTTGACTTTTGAATGGGTCTTTTACCCATATTTGATTTTTTAATATTGTTCAATACTTGAAAATTTCGTTATTTGAATTATTTAGATTTGCTAAATTAACACTAAAATTTATATTTGTTAATATCATCACCAACCTCATCAGAAAAGTCTGTAAGTATTTAGAAGCTGTCAGTCTCATGGTGGAGGATACAGGGTTTCCAAAATTCTAATTTTGACTTGAAAACTTGAATTTTATTATTGACAACAAATAGTGTCATTTGTTTACCTTGACTTGATAGCTTCACTTCATTCACTTGCAGGAAAATGTTTGCCAAATACTCAAGTTTGATTAAATATAGTTTGTCAGTTTTTATTTGGAATAGAAATGGCATTCTGTGAAAAACAAAACAAAACCAAAAAAGCAGTAGTTCAGCTTGCAACTCAAATAACTGCACCAGTGTTTGTCCTGGAGACAATCATCAGACTTTCTGTAGCCAAAGTGTTTTATGCATACTTCACATTTACCACACAAAATATTGAAACATGGCTAATAATCAAAAATTGAGATTTAATAAAATTAATGTTTTATTGCTTTTTCTAGGTTATTCTTAAGTGACACTGGCTTCTTTTCCTCTTTTAAAATTTCTTGCAAATATATAATGGTGAAAAATTGCTACTCAGCTATGTAAAAAGGATATTCACTCAGTTTTATTTTATTTTATTTTATGTTATTTTATTTTATTTTGATACAGAGTCTCACTCTGTCACCCAGGCTGGAGTGCAGTGGCTTGATCTCGGCTCACTGCAACCTCTGTCACCCAGGCTCAAGTGATTCTCCTGCCTCAGCCTCCCGAGTAACTGGAATTACAGGCGCACACCACCATGCCTGACTAATTTTTGTATTTTTAGTAGAGGCGAGGTTTCACCATGTTGGCCAGGCTAGTATCAAACCCCTGACCTCAGGTGATCCGCCTGCCTTGGCATTCCAAAGGGCTGGGATTACAGGTGTGAGCCACCACTCCCGGACTAACGTAGTTTCATATTTGCAGCTACATTTTTAATTTCACAAGTTACTGTAACTTGTGAAAGTGGTAGTGCTATGATTTATTTTACTGACTTTTCATTCAGCAGGCATTTGTAAATGTCAATTCTACATAGTTTTATTAAGCTCTTAGTTATTGGGTGTCCTCCTTTAGCCAATGCAATATATAATTTATCCTGTAAGATGCTTCAATAGCTTTGTTTGTTTGTTGGTCTGTTTCTGAGATGAGGTTTTGCTGTGTGGCCAGACTGGTCTCGATCTCCTGGGCTTAAGTGAATCCTCCCAAATAGAGTAGGTGGGACCACAGGCACACATTACTGCACCTGGCTCAGCTGTTTCATGTTAGTTTGAAAAACTGTAACAGACAGTTGTTGTCATAAGGAGCTCATCGTGCATTCATTTAAAATATTTGGTTTTCTTAAATTCTGAATGATTGATCTCTAAATGGCACCTCAATTTAACTGGCACCATAGTACTATTTAAAAAGTATGTGTTGCGTAAGACACAATAAAGTAAAATACTTTTTGTTATAATATCACTTTTTATTTTAGTTTTTTAAACTTTTTTTATATTATAGTTTTCTTAGTTTCTCTGGTGTAGATTCCTCTCTTGCACTGGTCAGAGAACTCTGAAAAATCATTTTAGTCTTTTTTAGAATGTTTAGATGTGGATTGAAATAGTCTTCTGATCTCCCTTTTTAAGCAAAGGATTTATCTTCAAATACAAGTGTAAGTAAGTACACGACTGTGTACTATTTCTTGTTGTGTTTTACATAATTATAAGAAAAATTTTGGAATTTTCAGCAAATGATTTTTTTGACAATAGTGAGGTTACAATGATTTTAGCAGTTACAACCAAGTACAACTAATAGGAGCACAGTAGAGGTTCTAGGAATAAATCTAGTTATCTCTGAAAGTATACAAATTTATTCTGTAGCACTACATCAGAAAATTCTAGAAAATATAACACAAATGCACATTCCATTAGTCCTCAGAGTGATGACATTATTACATATTGTGAAGAATTTGAAAAGGATCACTGTATAGTTGCCCAGAAGTGAGAATAAAAAGGTCAAATAACTTAATAGTACTACAAAAATAGTTTTGGCCTTACAGATCTCCTGAAAGGGTGTTACAGAACATGGGATTACATTTTGTTTGAAAGTATTACTAGCATTTAAGGTTGAAGTATTTTTATAGACGGAAAGAAACATAATATATGAATTGATCAGTGCTATTAATTGCGTTTTATCCCTCTCCAAAAGATATGCTGAATTTCTACCCCTAGTACCCCAGAATGCAGCCTTATTTGGAAATAGAGTCATTGCCGATATAATTAGTTAAGAGGAAGTCATACTAGAATGGGGTGAGCCTACTCTGATATGTTTGGTGTCCTTAGATGAAGAGGAGAAAATCATACTATAAAAAGATTGCCATGTGACAACGGAGACAGAGATTGCAGGGTTTTAGCTGCAAGCCAAAGAATGCCAAAGATGGCCAACCATCACCAGATACTAGGAGAGTGGCATGTAACAGACTCCTCAGAGCCCTCAGTAGGAACTAACCGACTCTGCCAACCCGGGATTCAGCCTCTGGTCTCCAGAACTTCAAGACAATAGACCTCTGTTGTTTTAAGCCAATGAGTTGCTGGTGCTTTGTTGTAACAACACTAGGAAACTAATACAATTAGAACACAATTAGCTTGCCCTAAAGAGCCATAGGTGAGATAGACATTCAGGGTCTGGAAGTCCATCCTCATTACCCAGCAGCTCTTGGGCTTCCACCGCCAGATGTTACCATTGCCAGGGCCCTGGGAATTGTTTGACTCTTTGGAGTCCTGGGGCCATTTAAACGGAAAAACTGCGCTCCCTTGCTCACAGAAACCTAAATTAGTATACTAATGTTCTCTTGATGGCTGCCTGGATAGAATGGGACCAACACATAGGGTCTGAGGCATGTTTTTCCTGTAGCCTAGCTTCAAAGTGGATATTCTGAATAATGCTTAAGGCAGGAAGAAAAAAAATAGCGTTCACTTTCATCCTTGTGCTGAGACCTTCATCCTGAACTCATATGTTTGCCTCAGAAGATCTCTTTTTATATTCTCCCTAGAAATCTTCCATGTTTTGTCACATTCAGTTTGACATTTTGGGGTTTGGTTTTCTCCCCTGTGTCTAACGTTCATTGATGATATCAAAATCAATCTATCAATTTACCAATCACTAAAGGGACCAGTGAAGGCAAATGTCCCTTAGGAAAAGTGGGCTGCAGATTATCACCAGCTGGCTGTTTAATAGATAGGGAAACTCAAGTGACAGAGAAAGACGTTTACATTGATTAATACTGGAGCACAAAGAGAAAATAAATACTATCCAGAAAAGCACCTATTGCTTTAACCGGCAACCCCTCCTCCCTCCCATAAAACAACCTCGTTTCTATTGAAACTGTCTTCAACATGAGACCTCCCAATGACTTTAGTTTCAGAGGTTAGGAGCTTTCCCCTGCAACAAAACACAGCCTCATGCCTTTTTTTTGCCCTTTTTTTTTAAACTAATTCATGGTCACTACATGTGGGTTACCCTGGTATTACTCTTTCAGTACAGACACAAACTATTTTGCCACAATTAATGTTTTGGTCAACAATGTGCAGACTTAAAGCCCTGAGTTATATGACTAGGCAAATAAAACCAGACCGCAGAATTTGGTCTACCCTGGTTGGCTATGATTCACCCATATGGGCAAGCCAGCAGCAGGCTTGCTGCTATCCAACAACCCTAGGAAAATCAGACTGTCATATTATACTTCTTTGTCCCTTTATACAGATGCAGAGTCAGTCTGTTGAAATTGTGGAGCTCAAATATTTAACTTGTGTAATGCAGTGGAACAATTTCAACAGGTAGAGATTAGTCAAGTATCCACACTGAAAAACATTCACACATCACTTAGAGAAGTGTGAGGTTCTGGCCATTATCGCAGGAAGGGAGCAGCTTGGGAATCCATGATATTTATGGATTCCAAAAAATTAGTTATAATAGGTCTCTCTTTTATTGAGAGGCTCAAACTGAAAACTGAAAATTATTATTGATTTTGTGAATAAATATATTTTCTTAAATGATTTAGAACACTCTGTTTATTCATTTACCGACAGTGTTTAGAATATATAGTAGCCAGTATGTCTGCAGATATATTTATGTTGGACTGTTTGGCTTGGTTTCACCTCTGTAATAATTTATAACAGTTTCAATGTAAACCCACCACTGAACAGGTCAAGAAGGTCCCGGATTTTAACCATCGTCGTTGTAGATAAACCCCCAGCACTCTTCCCACCACAGAGTTCCAGCTCATCCCTCACTATCAGGCCTGTGAAAAGTCTTCACTTAGGAAAGTTTAAATGTTAAGGAATTTTAATTCATTTCCTTGTTTCGCATCTTTGTGTTCCCTTTTAAAAGCAGGTTATATTTAGTTTTAAGAAACAGATCTTTGGAGACCCTACTGAATTAAAATTTTATTTTCTCATAATTTTAAATTGATGAAAAGACTAATCTGTATGCATTTACTTGTGCTGCATTTGCGTAATTGACAGATAACGGCCTTAAAAAATAAGAAAATAACTGACTTTCAGACATTCTCTTAGCATGTATCATATTCAGTCAGCTGATGAGACACATCAGTGTTTGGACTGTAGTTTTGCTTTGATTATTTTTTCTGGATTTTCTAGGTATTAGATTTATGTATACTTCTAGATATAATGTTGACAGACTCTTACTGTCAAAACATCCTTATTGTTAACGTCTTATATTTCAGTTATGAAATAAGTAAAACTCCTTTAATAAAATTTTAAAATGTTTGTTTTAACTACCCATATAATATATGTATTATTTTGGCAAGTAGAAGAAATAGTATCTTTCCCAAGGAAGAAAATCCAACTTTTTAAATAGTTTACAATATGCATTTAAGACAGAATGAACATTTTGAGGGAGATTAAACTGATAAGAAAGGAACACTTAGCAGTGAGCAAAATGTATAGAGGCCTAGATCTTATGGTGAATAATCCTTGTAAAAGATGTTTCATAATTAGGAACTAGTGTGTTGACAAACTGGTTGTCACACTCTGTTTAGTAACATTTATTGTTCCTACGTTTGTTCATCTACTTATTCAAAAAATATTTATTAAGCACCTATTCTAAATTCTGGCAGTATTTTCTTCTTGCGTGATTTTGGAAAGTAGGTGTTGTTACCTCAGGTTTGTTTGTTCATTTGTTTTTGATAGAGTCTTGCTCTGTTGCCCAGGCTGGAGTGCAATGGTGCAATCTCAGCTCACTGCAACCTCCGCCTCCCAGGTTCAAGTGATTCTCCTGCCTCAGCCTCCTGAGTAGCTGGGATTACAGGGGTGTACCACCACACCTGGCTAATTTTTGTATTTTTAGTAGAGATGGGGTTTCACTATATGTTGGCCAGGCTGGTCTCGAACTCCTGACCTAAAATGATCCACCTGCCTCATCCTCCCAAAGTGCTGGGATTACAGGTATGAGCCACCGCACCCGGCCTCCTCGGTTTTACAGATGATGAAAGTGAAGATCTGAGAGATTACTTAAGTTGCTCGATATTCACACAGCTAGGACACAGCAGAATCGAGACTTGAACAAGTACAGGCAATTACAGTCTGTCTGTTCCCAGAACAACGTTGAGTGGTTGTAAAGCTGGGTTCGAAATTAAACAGATCAGTACATGAATCCTGGTGAGTCTGCTCACCAACAATGTGACCTTGGTCCAAGTTGTTCAACCACTCAAGACTAGTTTTCTCCTGTTTACATTTGCATTCATTTGTTCCCCAATCAGCTGGTTAAGACTCAAAAAGCTAAGCTGAGTGTGGTTGCTGATGCCTGTAATTCCAGCATTTTGGGAGGCCAAGGTAGGCAGATTCACTTGAGGTCAGGAGTTCAAGACTGGCCTGGGCAACATGGTGAAACTCTGTCTCTACTAAAAATATAAAAATTAGCTAGGTGTGGTGGTGGGCACCTGTAATCCCAGCTACTTGGGAGGCTGAGGCAGAAGAATCGCTTGAACTGGGGAGGTGGAGCTTGCAGTGAGCCGAGATTGCACCACTGCACTCCAGCCTGGGCGACAGAGCGAGACTGCATCTCAAAAAACAAAAAAACAAAAACAAAAAGACTCCAAAAAGCTTTACTCTGAGTATGGGGCTGGATCTAGGCGCCTTTAACTCTGGGCATTAAACTTAAGAGGCAAAAGGAAGTTCATGATTACTGACTGATTCACCAGGATAAGATATTCCTTAAGAATCTAAAAATTAAAAAAGCAAACACAAACTATAACATTAAAATTAGATTGTAATATTTCATAAAATTAACTAAAAAGAAAAACATAATAATCTAATTTTCCACTTTTTTCCACTATCGAACCCTAATATTTTCCCAACTACCCTTTCTATATATGTAGATGCCTGTGTGTGTGCATGTATTTACACAAGTAGCATCACATTACAATTTTATAAAAACTGTGATATAGATGTAATATTTCCAAATGCATACTTTTAATGGCTATACAATATTGGATATATGGATGGAGCACTCCTCATTTAATGACTATCAAATTGATAAACCTTTAACTGCAAGAAACATTCTTATATATTTTCTTACTTGCATGTTAAGCATCACAGGAATAAATCTTGGAAATGAGATGTCTGAATCAATGTGTATGCCTCATTGAACTATTAATGCAAAATGCACTCTAGAAAAATTATGTGAATGTATACTAAGTATCCATTTTCTATTAACACTAAGTTTCTGTACCTTTAAAAACCTTTTGCCAGTATAATATGGGAAAATTATAACTTTAAAAAAACTATTTACTTAGTACAATGAGAATGAATATCTTTTAAAACATGCTTTTATTTTAGAACAATTTTAGATTTATAGAAAAAATTTGAAAATAGAGAATTCCCAGACACTTATTTCTCTTATTATTAACATCTGACATTAGTATGGCACAGTTGCTAAAACTAATGAACCACCACTGATACATTATTATTAACTAAAGCCCGTGCTTTTTTCAGATGTTCTTAGGTTTTACCTAGGGCCCATTTTCTGTCCAGGACACCATATTACTCTCAGTAGTCATGTCTCTCTAGGGTCCTCCTCATCTTAAGAGTTTCTCAGACTTTTGTTGTTTTTGATGACCCTGACACTTTTGAGGTATATTTGTCAGATATTTGCAGAATATCTCTTCATTGGGATTTGCCTGGTATTTTTCTTATTACATTGGGATTATCTGCACAGCAAGAGAGGTGAAGTGCTATTTTCATCGGAATATATCCAGGACACATGCTGTCAACATGACTTAGAAATGCTGGTATTAACCATGTTCGCCTGGGAGAGGTAATGTTAGTCAGTTTCTGCACTATAAAGTTACTCTGTTTTTCTCCATTTCCATATGGTACTCACTGGGATGAATTCACTATGAATAGCCCCCCACTTAAGGAGAGAGAAGTTACCCTTCATCTGCCTAAGAACTAGGTATCTACATAAATTATTTGGAGTTCTTCTGAAAGAGGGATTTGTCTATTATACATTTATTTATTCAGTCATTCATTTATATATTTATATCAGTATGGCCTCATGGATATTTATTCTATACTTTGTGTTATCATCTGATTCTATTTTATTTAATATTTTGCTCAAATTGTTTCCACTTTGACTACTGGGAGCTCCTTCAGTTGACTCTTATGTCATGTTAATATGCCCTCACCTACCCACCTTCCTTCCTTCCTTCCTTCTTCCCTCCCTCCCTCCCTGCTTCCCTCCCTAACTCCCTTCCTTCCTTCCTTCCTTCCTTCCTTCTCAGCATTTGTTTTTATTTGCTGACACTACAAAGTGCTCCAGGCTCTTCTTTTATATTTCCTACCCAGAATGAACATACTTTAATATGTAACCCTTGTATTACTGTTTTTCTGAGAGTTTTTTCATTTATTTTATTTGCTTATTTTTTCATTAAGATATTTGTCTGTTTATTGATTGATTTTAAAGATTTTTAAAAACACCTTTAAGGCAATTAAATGGCCTTAAATGAAAAGCTGGAATATAGTTGTTAAAGTCCCACACTGGGACAGTTATAATAGTGGTAGTTGTGGGTGGATGGGTAAGTGAGAGGGGAGAGAGAAAGAGAGAAAGAGAAATGTTCTTTCTTAAACTATTCATTTTTAGGTAATTTCCTGCTTTTACCATGCCCTCATCATCTAATACAATTAATTGTTTGTTTCCTACATTTATGGAGTATTGCTCTTTCTGTTGCAATGTTAAAAATATACTTTTATTTATTTCCTCCTGGTATAATGGAATGGGCCCTGCATTCACAGCCATCACTTATTGGAACATCTATTTTTTGCTAAATAGAATGCTGGGCCTTTTATATATATCATTAGTAAATGTCACAATAACTCTGAAAGGTATATGTACAATTAGTTTTGCCATACAAATAAGAAAATCCAGTCTTCAAGAGGATGCATTGCACAAGGTCAAACTTTTACAATACTGCAGATTTGGGATATAAACCAATTCCCTGACTGCACTAACTATGCTCTTTGTTCTTTTCCATGCTGACTAATTATCAGAAGATATATATATATATATATATATATATATATATATATTTTTTTTTTTTTTTTTTTTTTTTTTTTTTAAACAAAGTCCCGCTCTGTTGCCCAGGCTGGAGTGCAGTGGCATGATCTCGGCTCACTGCAACCTCCACCTGCTGGGTTCAAGTGATTCTCCTGCCTCAGCCTCCTGAGTAGCTGGGATTACAGGTGCATGCCACCATACCCAGCTAATTTTTGTATTTTTTAGTAAAGACGGGTTTCACCATGTTGGTCAGGCTGGTCTCGAACTCCTGACCTTGTGATCCACCTGCCTCAGCCTCCCAAAGTGTTGGGATTACAGGCATAAGCCACCACACCCAGCCTATATTTTTTTAGTTTTGGTAAGAAACATTCAGTCTGCTTCAACATCATGAATTCATTTGTCATTGCTAATTTCTTCATTATAAAATGAACTACTAGAAATAACACAGAATATAATGTTTGTCATTGAAATGTGATGTTAGGTAATTGGGTAAACTGGCCATACAGTTTACACATACTGTTGCTTCTGTATCTGGTGCTGTGACTGAATTCAGCAGGGCAGAAAGGAAAGAGGATCTGTGGACCCAGCTATTGCTCCATGGTAACAAGGGAAGCAAACAAACCAGTGACAACTGACACAATGGCACCTGGTGGCCTGCCCTGACCAGCAATCCCATTACTGGGTATATCCCCAAAGGATTATAAACCATTCTACTATAATGACACATGCCCATGTATGTTTATTGCAGCACTATTTACAATAGCAAAGACTTGCAACCAACCCAAATGCTTATCATTAATAGACTGGATAAAGAAAATGTGGCACATATACACCATGGAATACTATGCAGCCATAAAAAAGAATGAGTTCATGTCCTTTGCAGGGACATGGATGAAGCTGGAAACCATCATCCTCAGCAAACTAACACAGGAACAGAAAACCGAACACCACTTGTTCTCACTTGTAAGTAGGAGTTGAACAATGAGAACACATGGACACAGGGAGGGGAACATCACACACTAGTGCCTGCCGGCAGGTGGAGGGCAAGGGGAGGGGGAGCATTAGGACAAATACCTAATGCATGTGGGGCTTAAAAGCTAGATGACAGATTGATAGGTGCAGTAAACCATCATGGACATGTATACCTATGTAACAAACCTGTACGTTCAGCACATGTATCCCAGAACTTAAAATAAAATAGAATAAAATAAAATAAAATAAAAATTATGGCTGAAGCTTTACTTTTGCCTTCAAACTTGGCTGAAAATTCTGTCATGGCCCGCCCTAATCCAGACCCTCAAACGTGAGGAGATTCTGTGAAACAGAGCTCCTGCTTAGCTGAGTTGACACAATACAAATTCACTATTTTGTTTCAAACTGTGGGACAATTGCTCACTATCCATCTTCTCTTTTGTTGATAGCAGTGGACCCCTGATTTTCATTCAGAGTAATAATGCTTACATCTAAAATCAAATAAAAACAAAACAAAACAAATAAAACGCCATACTCCTTTGCGGGTGGCCCTGATTGGCAACGGTAATTTGTGGTAATGGCAATGAGTTCTGGTCAATGAAATGTAACCAGAAATCACTTTGTAAAACTTATATAGAGCTTAGGCTCATAGGGTCCATGCCTTTTATCCTTTGCCCCTCTTATTTCTTTTTGATAAGCCTGATGCAATGTTGGAGGAAAAGCAGTCATTTTCAGCCCTTTTGCAGCCTCAGTGAGATAAGCATGAAAACAAAAGCTACACACAGAATGATGAAGCAGAACGGCCATGGACCATGTGTCCTTGATGAAATAACAAAACCACTGAATCAGCCATCAAGCGCGGTATACCTACCTTCTTGATTTGTGCAAAAATTAAAACTTCTATTTGGCTAAGTGAATGTAGTTTTTTAATTTTTTCTGAAAAATGCCACTGATCATATACTTAATTGACACACCAGAACTATTAATAATATGGCATGAGTTAATAAATAATATTTGGACTTTGGTGGGCTATACAGCATTTGTTTTATTGAGAAATGCTGGAAGGGGGCATTCTACATGCAAAGCAATTTATCGAGTTCAAACGAAAGGAGAAAGTAGTGGTGATGTAGTTGGAATGCTATAGTAGGAGAAGCTACTAGATAGCTTTTTATTTATTAGAATGGGGAAATCAGGCATTTTAAGTCTGCATAGATTACCTTTGGCGATCAGGTATTAATCATAAACATTCATAAGAATATGAGAGAAATAAGGGATATCATCTCTTTAGCTCTTCAGATACTCTGGGCTCTGTGTTTGCAGACTGGAATATATGAAATATATGAAGAACTGAAATAGCACATCCATATTATTTGATTCATGCCCTGCATCCAAGTCACCTTACTTTTCTTTGTTTACTTAATGTTTATTCTTTGCAAAAGGTTTGATTTCATCAGGCAGGTTTGTCACTGTCCTATACAATTGCTTTTGTTGGAATGAAATTAGCACCAAGTCATTTCAGATATATCTGACCTCTGTTTTGTCTATCCCTACCTAGTTAAATTTAGTTCACTTATGGCTTCAATTACTTGTGGATAGGGAAGCAAAATTGTTTTCTTTCAGAAGTGTCATAAGCCTTATGTTAAACTTTGTTAAAGAGTTAATTAAGTCTATTTTCTTTGAAAAAAAAAGGCAGTCTTAGTTGTGGTAATCTCCTGAGCCCCATAAGATTTGCCTATAGTGGGTCAAGTACAAGGATATTGTAAAGCGAAAGTGGAGAGTCAGTAGAGAGAGAGAGAGTGAGCACATGTTCAGAGCAGGTGGATGACTGAGAGAACAATAGCTAAGAGGACGCAAGAAGTGATGGGATCAACCTCTCTAATGAGCGAGGTGGCTGGAGCTCACATCTTGTTGAGAGTGCAGATGCTGTGGAAGCAAGTCTCTGAGATGGCCCAAATGATTTCCACATCTCAGTACTAACGCCCTAGTGTAGCCCCCAGTGAAATTACATGAATGTCAATCTGTGTGACCAGTAGTATGTGGTAGAAGTTGTAGTATATTATTTCCATGATTAGTTTATAAAATGCTGTAGCATCCCTCTTAGGTGTACTCTCTCTGTCATCACTTTGTTAGGACAGGCATGCTAGTGCTTCTTCCTCTTCTTATAAGGACACTAGTCATACTGGATTAGGCTTTACTTTTATAGCCCATTTCAACCTCAGTTACATTTTTAAAGGCTGTATCTCAAAAAATATTCATGTTGGAAGTTAGGGCTTCAGTATAAGTTTTTGAGGGGATACAATTCAGTCCATAACACTCTGGAGACATCCAGCTACCATTTCATGAGAATACTCAGACAACCTAGGGAGAGGCCTACATTGTGAAAACCAGAGGTCAATAGTCCAACCGACAGCCACATGAGAGAGCTTGGAAGAAGCTCCCTCTGCCCTGCCAAGGCTTCACCTAACTGCAGTCCCAGTTGATAGTCTGACTGCAACGCCATGGTAGACCCTGTCTATCCATGTCCAATGCGATCCAACTAAGCCAGTCCTGGATTTCTGTCCTTGAAACGCTATGCAATGAATGCTTATTGTTTTAATCTTCTAAGTTTTGGGGTAATTTGTTGCATTGAAACAGATAACTGATACCAATGGGTATGGGAAAAAGTAGATACATAGATGAGATTAATATTGGTTAACTAACGCTAATTGGTCCCGGATTTTCCATAAATTAGAGGATAGTGATTTTAGCAGAAGGATTAGACCTGAATGATGAGTTTGGAGTTAGCATAATGAAAAAGAGCAGCAAAACAGAAGAGTAGAAAAAGATCCCTGTGGGTCCAGCTGATGTTGCCGACCATACTTCTGAGTTGTCCAGCCACCTACATGTAGAGTCGGGGTTTTGCACCTTAGATGTGGTAGAAGGCAGAGAATACAAGGGGATTGAGGATATTGATGAAAAAGAACTACAATCC
Source organism: Rhinopithecus bieti (assembly GCF_001698545.2). Taxonomy (NCBI): domain Eukaryota; kingdom Metazoa; phylum Chordata; class Mammalia; order Primates; family Cercopithecidae; genus Rhinopithecus; species Rhinopithecus bieti. The sequence continues at coordinate 1,109,214 of NW_016803891.1, read as the reverse complement.
ACCATGGATACTCAGCTTAACTTTTGCTGAAGATTCCTCCACAGTTGGCCATGAACACATCTTGTGCATGCCTGCTTCACTTTGACACAGGGGTATAGGCTCATCTGGATACTTGCCTCCTCTTGAGGGTAGAATCTTACTTTTTGTTCTGGTCTCTGTCATCCTGGGCTTATCACTGCTTCCTGAACTCCCATTCTAACAGCACTCTCAACAATCCTGTGAGGTCTGAAGTCATGGACTGTTTTCCTAAGCTGAAGCTCAGGAAGACTAAGTGATTAATCCAGACTCCCACAGCTAGCCAGTGGCAGAGCCAGGCCCAAGACTTGGAACTTCTGGCTCCTTGTCTTATACCATGGTTTTAAAATTTCTTGTTTAGATTTTATTTATTCTCACCATAGAAGACCAGACCCAACAGGTACATTGGGAGCAGGCCACTGAAAGATGAGCAAATTGAGCTGCTTTTAGGATTTGTGCATCCTAATATCATAAAATATTTTTCTAACATTTTGGGTTTGGCATAGCACATTGTGCCAACATTCCTTTCCTTTCATTTTTAAACCCACATGTATTTTCAGGGAAATTAATCTCATATGTTTCTGATTCATTTACTGTATAACTCATCAAAATATTGTTTTATAACAGTTCTTGGCAGTTCATGAAACCATTTAAAATATAGACTTTTCCCCTCTTGCTACCATAGAAGCCATGTTTTACCAAGAGTACAGGACAAATTAACTCTGAAGGGTTTTCCGGATAACCTTTACATGAACACTTAAAGACTCCATCAGGTTTTCTGTGACCATCTAGAATGCAAGTCAACACATATCCATTGAACATGAACTATGTATGTGTCAAATGTGTTGGGATCTAGAAGTATAAAGATAAACGAAAGGTGGCCCTGGGTTTTCAACGCCTGCAGTGATGGAGTTAGAGAATGGTAACAGTCAAAAATATTTGTTAAGCACTTCAACTGTTCTTGCTACTGGGGTAAACCCTTTAAAAACATCTCATGCAATCCTCACAACCACTATATGTGTTGCTGTCCCTATTTTACATATAAGGAAACTGACACTTGGGGAGTTTATCAAGTCAAATCCTACAGTTGGTTGACAGTGGAACCAGGATACAATCTCTGGCAGTTTGGTTGTAGAGTTTAGTCTTAAGCTGTAATATAGATTAAGAAAGGAAGACCAGAGAGGCTGAGCTTCATGCCTAATTTGTTGGAGTTGGAGACGGAACTTCAGTGAGTTTCATTACCATTAATGACACATAATTTACTTCTCTTTAAACTTTAATTTTGACCACAAGCTTATTTCCTTCTGAGTTCTGTGTTTGTATTGGAGGAATTCTTAGGTAAAGATCATGATCATGCAATAAGAAGTCCTGCTCATGCCTTGTGCATGGCTTACCTGACATGTCCGCTCCATAATCATGTGAGTAAATCATCCTTCTCATGTAATGAGTCCCTCTAAGAAAAACTCTGTTATGTGCACACTTTATGGAACAATCACAATGTATTCTCTCTAAATTAATTTCTGTATAAAAACATTATTTATATTGATATTATACTAAGAAGATTTTTAATGTTTTCATGTATTTTGAATATTTCTATATGCCAGACATTGCTAAATGCTTTCTTTAAATTACTCAGTTTTATCCTCACAAGAGCCCCCATGAGGTACATAATGTTAGTCCCTCATTTTTCAGAGGAACTGAGGGACAGAGCAGTGAAGTAACCATTAAGAAGCAATAGTCTCTCATATTCGGTGGCATGGGATTTGCAAGTGAACTAATGATAAAGCATGATTAGGAATAATCTGGCTACTTATGGTATGGAATTATGCATCTTTAATATATTGGAGCTTTATGAAATTATAAATATTTGAGATGAAAAAGACCTACCTTAGGGAGCTGATCCTTCCCAATGGCCAATCTGAGAACTAGTAGTATAAAATAAGAAGAATTGTATATATATGTGTGTGTGTGTGTGTGTGTGTGTATGTATATATGTATGTATAATTTACTAAAATTTATAAGATTTATATATATGTATGTGTGTATACATGTATGTGTATATATATATATAGTCTGATGATCAATAATAATTAAATAAACACTAATCCAAGATCTAGTACATTAACAAAGCCTTTCCATGCACCTGTGGGTCCCTGTCCTGACTCAACTCCGTGGTGACCAAGACCAGGTAATCATTGTGTTTATCCTCGTTCTTCCTTTTTCATAAAATAATCTAATGCCATATATATATATGCCATATATATATATGCCATATATATATATGCCATATATAATATATATATATATTATAAACAATGTGTTGTCTAATGTCACTTATTTTAAGCTTTTATAAATGGTAGATATTCTGTATATTCTTCAGTGACTTCTTTACTCAAGATTATATTTCCAAGAATAAACTATGTTTTGTGCAAAGAGTTATATTTCAGTCATTTCCACTGTCTTATAATATTTTAATTAGAGAATATATATTACATATATATATAATTTGCCATCTTTATTATTAGTAATGGTCATGGTCATTAGGATTTTCTCTTTTCTTTGTATTTTGTTATCAACTTTAAAAAATATGCTAATTATTGTAAAAGACTTTGTTGCTTGAGGGCAAGAGTTTCTCTTACTAATACGATTTATATCTGCTGCTTATGCAAATGTCCACAAATGTAAAATAATGCTAAATCATTTTTCAAACTAAACTTGTTATTTTAATTTGCACTCCCAGTAGAAGAGTATAAAGGTTTCTTAATTCTGTAGCTATGTGAACTATTATTTACTTTTTGTCAATTTGGTTGCTGTACAGTCTTAATTTTTATTTCCTTCTGATACTATTGAAGTTGGACATCTTTTCAATCTTATTGGGCATTTCTGTTTTAGTCAAGATCTAATGAAAAATACAAAACTGACTTCAAGTGTTTAAGCAGAGGATATTATTGTAGAGCATTGGTTACATAGGCAATGGAGTTGCCAAGAGTTGAACAAGAGATTCACAACATCATAAAGCACTGTCACCCCTAGGCTGCCTGGCAAACAAAGGCAGGAAGTCTTGTCATCAGCACCAATGACCTGGGGCCTCTTCAGCTGGCTGGCTTGAGAATATCTGGCTTAATGTTGAGTCTTGGGTTCAGCTCTCTCATTTGTCCTAAGGACAGAAGAAACCTAAGGGACAGTGAGAAAGTGGTGAGTTCAATAGTTTGGAGGTCTAGTGAGGGTAGAGAACTGACAGGAGAGTCACTAGAGCAAGGACACCCAAGAATGGAAATGGGGATCAGAAAATTCAATATTTAAATGAAAGATTTTGAATGAAGTACAGGTCCTGGTGATACCATTGTGCTTATGACCCATGGAAGTGAATTTGTAAAGTCACGTGGAAAGAAAAGTCACTGGAGATGAGGAAAGTGACTAACGAAGAGGTGAACATGGCCACTGTGTTGTACAACTCTAGGGGGAGCCCTTCACATAGTCAGCCTGACCCTGTTTAGGCTAAGACACAAAGGACCTCTCCCACATACACACAAGTATGTGAAAGTAGAAATGTTTCCTTTTTTTGTCTTATTCAACACTGTATCCCTAGCAACTAGAACATGGTCTGTCAACAGGTACTCAATGAACTTTTGTGGGATGACTGAATTAAGGCTGATGTCAGTGGCAATGAGAGCAAGATAATTAAATTCACAGCTAAAAGCTTTAATAAATGAAGGAAGTTGACTTGGAGGTCAGTAGATGACAGCAACAAATTGGCAGTGATGAAGATAAAACAGAATGGCCTGACCTTTATAAGCAATGGGAGTTCCTTTGCTTTTGGTGGGTGTGAGGTGGATAATGACCTAGAAGCTGTAATGACAAGCCAGCCCTCTCCTAAGACACATGAGATGTGAGATAAAAGATGGTTCACTTGAAAACACTATAGGACAAATGAACTCAGAAGGAGTCAGGTAGATTTTTAGATAAGATGGTAGAGTAAATCTTCTGGGAGGAGACCAAGGATCAAGTAGAATTTGCTGATTATAGACAGGTAGTTCCAAGGCACCATGGACAGCAATAGGAGAGTGGATATGTTGGTCAGAGTCTGGACAGAAAAACAAATTTGACTCAGGTGGTTCAATTTAGAGATTTTTTAATGACGGAAGACCATTTAGCCATGTGTAGGCAGGGTTAAGGAAATCGGCAAGAAAAGTGAAGGCATCCTGAGACTAGCAATGATTGACAGCCATTACTATCCCTGAGTCTAAAGTGGCAAGGACAGGAAACTGTGAAAAGCCTGGTGAGAGCTGGAATCATAGAGAAAGAAATGCCTAAGGGAACAGAGGTATAGAGCCACTGCCTGGACCACATCAGAGAGCCAGGGAGGAAGCAGTGGAGAATAAGGCCCCCCCTCCATTCTTTCTACCTAACCCATGATTTCCTGCTTGGATCTTTCAATAGCTGTACTCACCTGCAACTTAGAGGGCGGGGAGCCTGGAAACTGCCATTCATAGGAGTTTGCTTCTAGGGCAAAAGTAGGGCAGATAAGGGCAAAGCATGCATTTGAGGTGGTGGTGGTGGGAGAATATAGACTAACCAGCAGAGGGAAAAGAAGGAGGACTGAGTAAGAGGAATGATAAATAAAGAACACTAGAGATCAGAGTCTGGCTGGTAATAAGGGGCTGAGTTAAAGTTGAGTGGGGAATGAGATGGTTTGGAGTATGCACTAAATATCCTAGAGAGGGTGCAAGCACTTGCCCTCCTTGCTTTAATAAAATCTAGCTCACTCTGAGGAGTCTACCTTTTACTTCATGTCTTTGTGATGTGTTCACTGGGAGCTCTTGCTTTCTTAAGTAATCATTAGAAACATGTGCTCTAGTGGAGGCTTTGGAGCTGGGACATGGTCATGTTCTACCATTCCTGGACAAGAACAGAAATGGACAAGGGCAGGGCCATGCTGATTAGAGACAGATGCTCCAAATTGCTCCAATTGCTTCCCAATTGTACCTCCAGGGTGCTACAGAAACCCTGCAATATAATTCCACCTGGAAATAACACAAGCCATTTGGCCCAGCTAAGCATGATCACTTCGTAAGTCTTTTCTGTGTCAAAGACTTTCTTTTGTTGACCATCACAATGCCTTCTTCAATCTATCATCCCCTCCTAAGTAAAATGTGTCATTTAATATGTCCCAGATTACCACCTATTTCATGCAGATTTCCTGTTAAAATTCCCAAATAGAAGTGGACCTGTGTTGGGTTGCTTTTAATTAGGATCTTGTCTTTAATTAATTAAATTGAAAATTAAGTAACTGATTATTGGAGATCCTATAATGAGAAGAGCACACTGTAGAATGTAGAAGACCCAAGTTCTGCTCTAGAAAGCTAGGGATCTGTGTATGTGTCTACACAATGACCTTTGTGTAAAAGAGATTATTACCTTGGCAAGAAGAGAAATGTCAAGGCACTTAGGATGATGGTGTCATTGGGGAAAGGGCGTAACATTTAATATTATTCACTGATAGTTTCCATTCCAAAGGCTTACATTTGAACTTGGAATTTCCTCATCTGTAAGAGGAAAGTAATACTACCTATAATGCTTAGGACTATAGTTCCACTTTCTCTTAGCAGCCCTACCTCATTAAGGGACATTTGGTAATATGTTAGGTGTTTTGTGTTTTTATCAATGATGAGGGATGATGCTGGCATGAAGTGTTTGGGGAAAGCATTAGGCAACATCCCTCAATGTGAGTACAGTCCTGTCCAATGAAGGATTGTTTCATCCAAAATGCTAATAATACTCCCATTGTGAGGCACTACATCAATTACATACAAGCAAGAGGTTTTTCTGTCTCCTGGTTCTGTGTTTTTCAGCCAGCAGTTGCTTCTCCCTATTCATGATCTATGCTCCCACCCTCACTTCTCCTGTGGGTCCCTGGTCACTTTTCTGCTGGCTGTAGTTCCTATTGATGGTGTGAGGGATATAGTCTGACCTTTGGAGTTGGATCTATTTGAGTAAAATTTCCAACTCTGCTACTCCTTGGCTGTATGCTTTTGACAAAATCTAACTGTTCTTAATTTTAAAACACTTCTTCAAACAAGATATTTAAGTGCATCTTCTTAGTCTTGTATCCTTTTGGGGCTCTAGCAGAGTATGCGCAAATTTAAAATAATTTCTGACTCACAGAGGTCTTATGAAAATTAAAGAGATGATATCTGCAAAGAGCTTTATCTAGAATATGACACATAGAAGGCATTGAATAGATGATAACTGTTGTTTCCTGTCTGCAGAGTGAATGTATCTGGTATTTCATGCCACTGTGAGAAACTCAACAGTTAGGCTCCAGAATATCTACTAGATCCTAGCAACAATTTGAAAAAGTTTGGCAGCCAAAGGAGGCAAATATAAGTTAAATTTTATAAATCTGAATAGTGAAATCATTTTAGAGGCAGCTGAAGGTTAAGAGGCTGAATTGAGGAGGAAATGTTGTTCTATCTGAATGCATTCACCTAATCATGCACACTTTAGGATAATGCCAGGTTGTATTCTCCTGAATAGAGGATTTTATGTCTAATATCCACCACTTGCTTGCAGAGAATGGTATCCTATGTAATAGTTCCACTATGCTATCTGACCCTTGCTGAAAGCTCTAAAGATGGAGCATTCAGGCTTTATTTTGAACTTCCTAGATCGAGAAAACTTTGCCAAGCTCAAAATGTTGTTGTAGCATATTTGAGTGTGGATTTTAACAAAGTACAACTCTTCGGAAATAATTGACCAGCACTAAAACGTTCACTCTTCAAGTTAGACTTTTGTCATTCTTGAAGCAGGAAATGGTTCTCTGCAAATATTTAGAAATGCTGTGGAAACTCTGAAGTTCACAGCCATGGCAACCCTCAGGATTGCAGGCTGTAAAAGGCATCATGCCTTCCTTAACATAATTATTTAATTTCCAAATATTTGTCATAAGTGAAAATACGGGGGCCGTCTTAGAAGAGGCAAGCTCTTCCAGTCCATTTTCAGAAGGCCCTGGTTGGCCTCTGACCCCTGCAGTCCTATAAACAGCAGCAGAAATTCCCTTTCCACTTAAACTGCATCTGCTAGGCAAGGTTTCAATAAAGCAGCAATTCATGAAAAGGCTTCCCCCTTACTGCAAGTGTCAAAGTTCTCCTTGTTTAAGCTAACTGTTGGCAAAATGTGCCTGTCCTCAGCTGTGAACTTTGCCTCATTGCTTCATTGACAAAAATAGACTTCACATCCAATTGTAGTATGTACGAAAGCTCTACATGTATATGAAGATGATGTGAACTGGAATAGAATGAAAAATAGTATACATTTTATAGGTTCCTGAAATGAATCTGGTCACATATAATCAATTTTATCTGAAAGTCCTTGAAAAGTTGTATTTGCCTCTGTTTACTTGAGTAAATACACAAAGATGAATATACCAAAAAAATGCCAAAAAAAAAAAAAGTATACAAAGAAAAGCCATTTGTCTTGGAATAAGGAATTTTGGTTTTAACATCCACCTTTGCTTCTTTGTTGGCTAGCATTTTATTGATAAACTGCATAGGTTAAGGATAACTTCTCTTTTTTTCTTTTTCACTCTGTCATTGAAGAGAGACACAGTAGAGCCATTTAAGTTGGAGAAGACAGAGGGAGCAGAAAACAACACAGGTGAGAAAGAACTCATTTTATGAGAAAGCTAATTATTTTAATTTGTAATTATACTAAGTTTCAGGTCCCTATGGAGTGTTTTTGAGGAAGTTGGATATGGTCATGTGACTTTCAAACAGGAAATGAAGTTTGGGTATTATTAACATTTAGATGAGAGTTGAGGTCTGGGTATCGACGTAGTCGCTGAGGTTGGGTTCTTTTTTATTGAGAAGAAAAAAGGGCTAAGGCTAGCACCTTAGCTTAAGAAGTGATGAAAGCAGAACAGCCAGTCAGGAAGGCTTACCAAGACCAGGTTCCCTGATGGGTGGAGAACTGGGAAAGCCTTGTCAAGGGAGACATTCAAGGAGGAATGAATTATACCTGTTGGATGCATCTGAGGAGTCCAGTGAGGTGAGCAGTTCAGTGAGCAGTTTTAGTGAGGGTGGAAACCAGGCTGCAGTAGGGTGAGGAATGAAGTCATTTAGCCCAGAGAGAAGAAGGATTTTGGCTTCCTTCAAACAGTTTATAACTTCTTGTGGAAACTAGCTCTCATCTCTTTACCTTTACAAGACAAAATAATGAGCAATGCAAGGTCAGTTTGGGTTATATTTAAGTAGATATGCCTAGCAGTTAAAATTACTAAAGAAGTAAAGTAGCAGCCTTAGAAATTGGTAAGGTCCCATCACAGGGGTCATTTTGGGAGAAAATCAACAGAGAAACGGAACATAGAGATGGTTCATTGCATTCTACCTCTCTGATTCTGTGAGTCCATCCTTAAACCATCGAAGAGCAGGGGTGGTTCACTGTCCTTGCAACCTTAGGTAGCCAGCAGCTTATACCCTTGTCCATCCTTCCCAGGCGACAGAGGCCTGTAAGATTGATTATTATCTTTTCCTGTAATGTCCAATATCAGTGGGACAGAGTTCACTGGGAAGGCCTTGTGGTGAGCTGTTGAGTGTTGAGCTCAGACATGAGAAAGCCCAGGACTGTCTCAAACTTTGCCAGGACTCACCAGGGGATCCTCCGAGCATCTCTAACCTCATTTTGCTGCTGCTTTGGGAGAAGACCCTTGGCATTTTTGTATGTCTGTGCTGCGTCACTAGTTGATTAAAAGAAAAATAAACACCACTGGGTTGGAAGTCCGCCTTTTACTTGGGACAAGACTACATATAGCTTCTGGGTTTTTCAGTGGGTATTTCAGAGGTGGCTAATCATTGTGCAGAGATTTTTCAGGTTGTGACAGCTTCTCTTAGTAGGCATTGCAAACATACAAATTAGATGTTCTGACAGCAAAAAAAAAAAAAAAAAAGTCTAAAACTCCAATTCAAAGGACCAAAGAAGCAGAAGCTCATGCAGACAAAAGTGGAGAGACAGCCAAAATAAGAACTTAAGGGACTATGAGCACCAAAAAATTATGAAGTCCCATTCGCCTTCCTTTGTATGAAACTCATAAACAGTTCAAAGACATACAATAATTTTAAGAACATCAAATAAAGTTTTATTTTATAATGATAATGATTCTTATATTTTTTAAAAAATATTCAAAATCTTTAAATAATGGTATTCATGCAAGGTTTGCTTGTACCTATTGTCGAAACTATCCATGTGTCTATGTGTGCATAGCACATGCTTGTAAGTTTGGAGACTAAAAATGTAACAGCAGCTTTAATAACAAGGAATTATATATCTTTCACAATTAATCAATTGATCTAAACTTAAGTACTTGAAGTTTAGATGGAGGGCTATAGATGTGAAAAAGACAGTTAACATCACTGCCTCAAAAGACTCCCCATCATTTTCTCTTTAAGTGACTTTATTTTTTTGATGTATACAACATATAAGCATATAAGAAAAGATTTCCACTTATTCCTTCCTTGAGTTGCTGAGTCTTATTCTTTTGAAATAATTTTAAAATATTAAATTTAGGAGACTGCAATTATATTTCTGATGGCTATTTCAAATAAAATCAACTCATTAGTGTATAAAAAAATCTGGTAAGTAAAGAGTTTCAGAAAATAACTTATTTAATGTAGAAAAACTTTGATGTTCATGTGGGAAAAATACTCAATTTTCCATGAGTCTCCAAGTTTGCCAATACTATCAAAGCTCATAATGTCAACCAAGACATTCAGCAAAAATTGGCTGGGTGCAGTGGCTCATACCTGTAATCCCGGCACTTTAGGAGGCTGAGGTAGGCAGATCATTTGAGGTCAGGAGTTCGAGACCAGCCTGGCCAACATGGCAAAACCCCATCTCTACTAAAAACATAAAAATTAGCTGGCCCTGGTAGCACATGCTTGTAATCCTAGCTACTAGAGAGGTTGAGGCAGGAGAATTGCTTGAACACAGGGGGCAGAGGTTGCAGTGAGCCAAGATCATGCCACTACACTCCAGCCTGGGTGACAGAGCAAGACTCCATCTCAAAAAAAAAAAAAAAAAAGACATTTAGCAAAATAAATAGATAAATGGAAAAATGTATATGTACATATTTATACTTATGTATATTTATGTACTTGTATGTGTACAGGAATAAACTTTTTGGAGAGCAATGAACCTTAAGTAAACTGTGGACATCAGTTAACCCTTCTAATACTTTTGCTATGAACAGAATGTTGTTACCACCCCAAAATTTATATGTTGATGTCCTAATCTCCAAAGTATTTGAAGGTGAGGACGTTGAAAATAATTAGATCATGAGAGTGAAGACTTTATGAATGGGATCAGTAAACTTATGAGAAGAGACATGACAGAGATAATCTCTCTCAGCCATGTGAAGATACAGCATGAAGACAACTGTCTTCAAACCAGAAAGATAACCTTCACCAGGCATTTAATCTGCTGGCACCTTGGACTTGCACTTCTCAGTCTCCAGAACTGTGAAAAATGAATGTTGCTTAAGCCAGCTAGTTTATGCTATTTGTAATAGCAGCATGAGCAGACTAAGACAATAATTGGTACTGAGAGTAGAGGTGCTACTATAACAAACATTTAAAAATGTAGAAGTAGCTTAGGAACTAGGTAGAGTCTTGAATTGCATGCTATAAAAAGCTGATATTGCCACGATGAGACTTTTAAAAGCAATTTGAGTGAGGGCTCAGTAAAGAAAGAGGAAAGCTGTAGAGAAAGTTTCACATAAATAACCGTGTCTAGAATGTTGGCAGAAATATCAATAGTAAGGACCATTCTGGTGAGGTGTTAGATGGAAATGCAGAATGAATTACTGGACAATAGAGAAAAGGTGATCCTTGTTGTAAGGTGGTAAAGAAATTGGCTAAATTATGTTTATATTCTAGTGTTTTGTGGAAGGTAGAAGTTGTAACCGACGAAATTGGACATTTAGCTGAGGAGCTTTTCAAGTGTGGTGTTGAAGGAGCTGCTTGGGCCCTTGTGACTGCTCATAGTAAAATGAGAGAAGGGATAAATAAATTGAGGACAAAACTGTTATGCAAAAATATTCCAAAACTGAAAGATTTGGAAACTTCTTAGCTTGTCTATGTTATACAAAAATGAGAAAGTATGTTTGGAAGAGAACACCAAGGACATGGTGGGTCAACCATTTGATAAGGAGATTGTGTGGGTGTGATCAAAGCACTAGTCAGTCACCCAAGCAGAACACTGCCAGTTTAAATGAAAGAGAACTGAGATGAGACAGGATGGAGGAAGAGAATCAGACATCTTTGATTTTTACAGGAAGGGACTATAGAGTTATTTGACCATGACTGTGCACTGTTCTTCAAAACAAAAGACAAACAGCCATCAAGGTGATTAATAAATCATCAGTTACCTCCTTGATTTCAAAAGAGAAAGCCATCGTCTTGATTTCAGCAGGCCAGACAGCTTCCACAAAAAGCCTTGGGGTGAGGCCACCCAGAGTCATGAGTGTGGGACACCCCATCCCTCACTGGGCAAAGCCCTGGGAATCAGACCCCTACCTCCAGAGATGTAGAGCAGAACCTCTGCCACAGTGGGTCTGAAAGGCAGAAAACAGAGCCAAGAAAATTTGTTCTTCAGCCTTAAAATACAATGTTTGCCATGCTAGGTTTTGAACTAGCTTGAGACCTCTTTTCTATTTATCTTTCTTTCCTATTTATCATTTTTGAAATGGGGATGTATATCCTACACTTGTCCTGCCATTGTATTCTGGAAACACATGACTGGTTTGGTTTCATAGGTTCGCAAATGGAGAAGAATTTTGTCTCAGGGTGAATCAAACCTCAAGTGTCACCTTTATCTGACTTAGATGATATTTACATGAGACTGTGGACTTCAGACCAGAATTGGTGCTAAAATGAGTTAAGACCCTTGGGACTGTTGAGATTGAATGAATGTATTTTGCATGTAAGAAGAAGATAAATGTTGGGTGGACTTGGGACAGAATGCTATGGATTAAATGTTTGTGTCCCTCTCCAATTCATATGTTAAAGTCCTAATCTCCATTGTGATGGTATTTGGAGGTCCTTTGGGAGCAAGCTAATCAGATCATGAGAGTAGAACTCTCATAAATGGGATTAATGCCCTTGTAAGAAGAGACATAGAGAGATGCTGTCTCTCTCAGTCACTTGAGGATACAGCAAGAAGGCAACCATCTTCACAAAATGAGGAGGGCCTTCCCAACACATTGAATTTGCAGGCACATTGATTTTGCATTTCCCAGCCTTCCGAACTGGGATAAATCAATTCAACCAATGTTAAAACAGAAGATATTCAAGAGAACTTTACTCAGTAAGATGTAGAAGACCATTGTGCTGTAAGCTGTGAGACACCAGGGACTAATTCTGCTTTGTTGCTCTTTGCATCCCTGTCTTTGAGCAGAGCTGGCATGTAGCTCTCACTCAATAAATATTTGTTGAATAACTATGTTGATTAATTGGTTAGTTATGCCAGTTTTAAAAGAATTGTGTGGAGTTGTGTAGTAAATCCTCATTAGTTACTGAGTATCTGAAAGTAAGATGCTAAGAAGTAGGGCAAGGACTAGAATTACAGTGATCCTGGCAGCCAAAACCCAGAGGCTCAGAAACTAGCAAGGGTGAAGTGTCACTGTCACATGGAAACAAAAGGAAATATGTATTTTTGTGTGTCTAGTATTTGAGTCATTTGGAAAGCTATGGTATGGACGACACAGCCTGGTAATCTGATCACCAACCACCCTTTTAGCGTCATATCCAAGTATCTTACAAACTACTATTGTGAGCTGCTAGAAATGTTTGTAGGAATGTCGGTTTCAGATTGATCATTGTGGTGCTAGAAATAGTAGAGAAGTGAAGAAAGCATTGATAGAACATAAAGGAACTTGGCTTCTGAACACCTGTGTGTGCTATCATTCTTCCTAGGCTGGCGGGGGCTCGGATTTATCCTGGCTATGCAGTTGAGACATCTGCTTCTATCATGAGGGATGCAAATATTAAAGCTAGAAGCATCATCTCTACCAAAAGTTCATGAGATCTTAAAGAAACACAGGAAAGTGTCAAGTTTGTGAAGAGTGATATTGGTACTGAAAAACAAAGACAACATTAAGGGAGAGCTAACTATCCCTTCACCTTTCTAATCCCTTTGTTGGGGACACTATTCCTTCACTACTCTGCTTGGTGAGTTACTCTTGAAGATGCTGCTCACATGTCCTACATGGAGTTTACCCCAGTTCCTCAGTTCGAACTAATTTCTTTTTCCTCTCCATTTTGGAGAGAGGTTTATATTTTCTTTTAGCAAAACAATTAGGGAAGTTTCTGATATGGCATCTATCATACAAATATTTTATGTGCTCTCAAAGTCACATGTTACATAAAGAAGCCATCCAGTCAACCCTGGTGAATTTACAAGTCAGTGGATCAAAATACTATTGTCTTGGTCATCCAGACATTTATAATCATTTTTGATGTTTTCTTTCTCAACTGCATGACTCATATTTGATGAACCGAATCAAATTGGAACCAAAGTTGTGTGTATACTGAATAACAATGATACATACAGTCCTTTATGATCTGCTGCTAGGAGGTGTGTCGGGTTGCATCTCAAGAATTTATCATTCAACATTGATTTAAACAGGTACTTACTGAGCACCTACTATGTGCTGAACATAAATCATGAAGAGAACACAGTATAATTACTGGCCTTGAGTCTTTAAAAAATTTAGGAATAAATGATTCTTTTGGAATATATCAAAAGAAATGCTAGCGGGGTGTTTAACTTTGAGGAAGAGTAATATTTTTAATGGATATAATTTGAACATGTAAATGTTAGACTGGTGGTAAAAAGAAATTCTATTATTTGATAACTCTGTGAGAAAAGTCTTGAATACCATAAAAACCAGGAAATAAGCAGAGGATAGAAATAAATTCGATTTAGCTCTAACATAAAAACAAAGCATGGATGCCCTTGAGTCTTCCACATCTCTCCGCCTAACACTCTACTGAGTTTTAACTTATATTTCTTGAATTCTCTAGGGCATTGACAGGAAATAATATATATTTTCAGAAATGTTTCTCAAGTGCAGATGAATAAATTTTTTTAAAGTTTATCATGCTCGCCATCATTTTGAAACTCATGCTTGGCTTTCAGAAGACAAGCAAAGAATAACACAAGACAACTCAAGATGACAGAGTAAAAAGTGATCCGACCTGATTGCTTGGCCAGTGGCTAAATTCAGCCTAATAGCCACATATTAGGAAATACTTAAGCGCTTTCTTTTCACTTCCCTTTTCTCTATTTCATGTAGACTCAACAGCCCCAGTTGATAGCGTCATGGAGGTGCTGACAGGTGCCCAGCGGTGGTGCAGTGTGATTAATTCAATGTGCTGTTGCAATTAGCCCATCAAAGTCATTGGGAGATCAGTGTTTCTCCCGCTGTCACGAGGTAAAAATGAGCTGCCTTGTCAGTCCTTCTCTGGCTAGGGCCCACTATAGGTGTGGGGATGTTACAAAGCAAATGGTCACTGTGTCTGTAAGCAATGAGGGTAAACAGGCCCCTCAAACAGGTCTCTGCTTGTGAAATTGAGTGCATGTTAAGCTAAGCTGCCCCGTACTTGACTTGGAGCAAAGCTCGCTTTCCTGTGTACATTCATTTTATTTTATGGTGATGTAAAAACAACTCTGTGGTGCTGGCTGCAGTGGGAAAATCAACAACAATGCTATAGAGCAACCTGCAACCAAAAACAGCTGAAGAAAAGAGAAAACACCAGGAGAAAAACATGGAAGCAGATCTTCCAATCACCTCCGCAAGCAATGGCCATGTCAACATTGAGAATAATTGATTCTGACAGAGAGGAAAGTAGTAATTGGAAAGAAACTTGTTTGAATAACAGCTTAAATGTTTCTTTCCTTGCTCTCCAGATTACATGCACTGTAAAGCCAGATTTCTTTCTCCTGGTTAGTTCACAGAGGACATTCTGTATCCAGGGGGCTTGTGAAAAGAAAGAAAAAAAAAAAAAAAAACTTGTGAATTTGCCGCTTTCTGGATGACTGTTGGGTTTGGAGTTCAGGCTCACATAGACAATTTATTGATGCTTAATCCCAAATCTTATCTGTTGCAAACATCCCTTATAGGCTATTTTTAAGATATTGAGAGGCTGAATAGTGTCTAAGTCATAGCGTTTCATTCACTCAACTGGCTAACAAAACTAAAGTTAGAGCTTTTTCACAATCTGGCTCCTTTACATCAGTATCCAGTTACAGTGAGGGGACTATCATTGCAGTTTTCCAGGTGATATTACTCAGGATTTTTTAGAGAAATGTAAGCAATAGGAGATAGCTATCTATCATCTATCTATCTATCTGTGTGTCCATCTATCTATCTATCTCTATTTATTTAGATTTATTATAAGGTATTAGCTCACACAAATATGGAGGTTGAGAAGTCTCCTATTCTGCCATGTACAAACTGGAGATCCAGGGATACCAGTGCTGCAATTCAAAGGCCTGAGAGCTGGAAAGACAATGGTGAAGATTCTAGTCCGAGTTAGGCCCATGAACCAGGGAATGTCAAAAGCAGGAAGAGATTGATGTCTTAGCTCAAGCTATCAGGCAGAGGCGGGACAAATACAACCTTTCTCTGCCTTTTCATTCTATTTGTGTCCTTAGTAAATCAGATTCTGCCCATTCTAGTTGGGAAGGGCCTTCTGCTTTACTCTGTCCACCAAATAAAATGCTAATCTCTTCTGGAGAACATCCTCACTAACACCCAGAAATAATGTTTAACTAGATATATGGGCACCCTGTGGCCCAATTCACATATAAACATCACTATCACACAGGTGAAAGTCCACATTTCACAGTGAAGCATGTTGGCCCTTTATGATCTGCCTTGTTGACTACTACTGTAGTTTCTCCACTCTGTGCCTCTACTTTACCAAACATCTGTAGGACTTACATGATCTGGCCACTTCTCCTCTCTTTGATCATCTCTCTTTCCACCTCATCCTCCACTTACAATCTCTAGCCATGTGGGCCTTTGACCTATGTCTTCCAGGTCAGTTCCAGTCTCTGAATGTTTTCTCTCACTGCTCCCTTTGGCCCAAGTGTTCAGCTCCCTTGTCTTCACATGGCCAAATCCTTCCCAACATTTGATTTGGCTATCATGGCCAGAAGACACATTCTATGATGATGCTCCCGTCTCCCAAATAAAATAGTTCTGCTGGAACTATACCATTTAGCTCATTTTATTTTTTATATTGCATATTTGGTTTCTAAAAATACCTTTATCTTTCATTTGTTTATTATCTATGCTGCCCCTCCTCCACAGCCACATGAAATCTTCATGTCAGCAGGGACTTTCATCTATTATTGACTCTTGTATTGCATGCATGCTGGGAGCTCAGTAGACATGTGAACAACAGGTTCTCCAGACAAAATGGGTTTTTCCATGCTTCCTTTCCTTTGTCAAGTCAGTGTTTCTCCCTCCACGTAGTCAACTTGTTCAGTCAGTCCTTTATCCTGCTTCAAAGAGCAGCTCACATATTCTCTTTTACTGGAGCCTTTCTTCACATGGTGGAGCAAGGTGTTTCTTCTACATTTGCCTGGTCCCATTCATTATAGCAATTAGCATGTTGCATTCCATGTGTTTATGGATATAGCTTGGCTTGGAAATGCAAGTTTTCTGAAGTCAGGAATTGTGTCTGTTTCTATAAACTAACAAGGTTAGTGCGGTGAATATATATAGAAAGATGTTTTAAAAATGAGTAAATTCATAGTCATTGCCTCAGCTGACAAGACTTCAAAACTATGGCATCTTTTTGAGGCTCTCTTTTGTTCAGAGAGTCCATGATTTTGGTTTTTTCCTCATGTTCTGTCTGTCAGATGTATTCTCATTATTTAAAGCAAAAGCATAGTTTGGAAGCCCATAAACCGACCAAGTACAATAGTTTCCGAACTCATTTTTTTGGTCTAATTTTCCCTTTCCTCTAGTATCCTAAGTGAGAAAAATTCTCAATTTCTTATCACTGGTGCTATCCTTTAATTCTCAAATAAGAGAGAAGAAATTCTTAATCTGATTGGTTAAATTAGCAAAAACTCTTTCAGCCTTCCTCTAATACATCTCAACGTTCTCTGCCACTCTGTCTTACTCTCTGTCTCTGCTTCTCTGAAATGGAGAAGTGGCAGAATGAATGGACTCTGGAACTTCCCATAATTCTTCTCTCCTTGCTGTAGGCCAAAGTAAGATCCCAAGGGTTAGCTGTGATGGGGGCTAGGTGAGCAGAGGTTTGGCTTTAGACTTGAGCTTCAGCTTCAGGTGCCTAAAGAATTTTCAGCAGAGCTCTGTAATGGGTTATCCGTTGTTGCTGATTTCACTATTAATAAAGTAGTGTTTGAAATCTGTGTTTCTATTACCCTTGTATGTATAATAAGTGACTTTTGTATATTCTTCATATATTTTTGAAGGAAAGAACTCCTGCTATATTCATCTTTATTTCTAGCAGATTACACACTAGGCCATTAACATGTTTATTGAATTTGACCAAAGGAGAAGACCTAAGTAACTTTTTCCCTATCTTAGGAGCACAATGATGGGCATCTGATAGATGCTTAGTATCTGTTGAGTGAATGGATGGATTGATCAATACTTTCTGATTCTTCCTGAATTGCTAAATTAACTCTATTTCCATCTCTGCTCCCCTGATCAGTCTGTTCTGGAGAACTGTGGTCTCTGCAGATACACTCTTTAAAACTACCAGACAGGCCCAAGTGCTTGCCTGTGAGGATTGAGTATCCACTTGAATCTTATCATTTTACTGAAAATCTGTAACACCTTCTGTCTGGCTCATCTGAAACTGAAGACATCTGACTTCACATCTAGCAGCTGATAATTTGAGGATGGTTTTTAAATTTATATGAGAACCAGACAAAGCAACATTCAAAACTTCTTCTTAAGGGTGGATGATTAATGGTCAAAAATTAGGAAAAACTCGTTACTAACAAGTTGGACTAAGCAAAATCACTTCTGACATATCCAAGACATCCTAGCCAGCAGGAGTGATATTCGAGGAGATGAGTGATTTCAACACCAAATGACATCATTTTTGGCATGTTGTGGTAATGTCCAAAAGACATCATTCTTGCCTTTTAAAATATCTTGGTAAGAAATAAAAATGCAAGATGACTGAGGTGATTTTCTACGTGTACATATCTGAGCAAGTGGGAAGAACAAAAACACTCTTTGGGCAATCTTTCCTGCCCGTTAGAAATTAGTTCAAATTATGTTTTGATATACTCTCAGCTCCAATCAAAGTGCTTTTAGACACGGTACTTTGGAGCTAAAATGAAAATACAACCAGCTTTGCTTTGGATTCTTCAATGTGCAAGGTATTTGTACATTTATTATCTCACCACGTTCTCATAGGCACACTGCAATTTCAGAGGAGCAAAGGGACATCCCTAATATCACATAACTAAGCAGTGAGTGACAAAATTAGGACTTGAATGCAGATTTCTTTTGTTTTTGCCCCAAATCTAGTGCTCTTGGAACAATAAGTCATTGCCTTGGAGGTCATTCTTGCAATTCTCCTTTTTATAGATAAAAAATTAAGGTTCAAAGAAGACAAATGCCTTCCTGATGCTCTCACAAGTGGTACGCATATTGATTCCATAGAGATTCAGTTTGCAAACCTCGAAGAAGGGTTCAGTTCCTGTTTACCAAATACTTGTATATGGGCTCCTCTTATAAAGTTTCAGCACTCCTATAAAAATGCAGAATTTGCAAAGAAACAAACAAAAAAAAAAAGCACCAGAAAGTGGGATTCATTTGTCTTGGAATATCAACAGAATACTTCCTGAGTCTATGGGACAAACAGGAATATGAAATGTTTTTGTTACCTGGTACATCAAAAGTGACTTATTTGATTCTGCATACTGTTATCATAAACATTTTACACTAATCTTAGTTTGCAGAGCTTTCATAACAAAATATCACAGACTGGATGTCGTAAACAATAGGAATTTATTTTCTCATACTTCTGGAAGCTAGAAGTTCCAGATCAAGATGAGTTGTTTTTTTTCTGAAGGCTGTGAAGGAAAGATCTGTTCTAAGCCTCTCTCCTTGGCTTATTGAGAGCCATCTTCTCTATCTTCACATAATTATTCCACTGTGTATGTCTGTGTTTACATGTCCTTTCCTTATAAAGACAGCACTCATATTGGATTAGGATCTACCCTTATGACCTCATTTTAGTTTAATTATCAGTTTAAAGACCTTCTCTCCAAATATGGTCATATTATGAAATGCTAGGGGATAGGACTACAATATATAAAGTCAGTGCAATAGCACAATTTTCTCCATAACATACACATAGATGCACACAGTTAAACCTCAATAGAGAGATGTTTTCAGAGCTAGTTATTTAGAAAGTATAACTTTGAGGGGTAGAGTTGGGGATGGTTAATGGGTAAAAAAGAATAATTAGAAAGAATGAATAAGACCTAGTACTTGATAGCACAACAGGGTGACTATAGTCAGTAATAACTTAATTATTTATCTTAAAATAACTAAAATAATATAATTGGTTTGTTTGTAACGCAAAAGATAAATGCTTAAGAGGATGGATACTCCATTTCCATGATGTGATTATTACCCATTGCATACCTGCATCAAAATGTCCCATGTGTCTCATAAATACATACAGCTACTATTTACCCACAAAAATTGAAAGTTAAAAAATAGAAAGTATAACTTTGATTTTCCCAAGCACAATATGTACTACTGGAAATCTTTAAGCTCTTCATCTTGATTCTTTTCATGAGTCAAGATTTTGCAAGGAAAAGAAGTAGAAGTAGAACAAAAAGGAAAATATATAAGAAATTGTAGATTTCATCTTATACATACCAGGTGGTCAAGAAGAGAACTGGGTGTGGAATTATGCAGCCTGGGCTGGTGTTGATCTCTGTTACTTGGCAGCTAGATCCTGAGCACCCTGCAAGCTTGCCATTTTTTCTTTCTTCTGGAAAATAGTATCTTGACACAACATGGCCATTGTAAGAATTAAGTGAGTACACTTTGTATACACTATAGAAAAGTTAGAATTTTAAAGATGGGCACCTTTTCTTAGTGGCAAACTTAAAGCACAAACATAGTATTTTAAAGAAATGAAAGCAAACCTGCTCAGTTCAAAGAGGCAGTGAAGAGTGTACCTGGAAGACGGTGCTGAAATCCCTCACCAAGCCCCCACCTCTACTAACTGAAGTTTTTTAGGATCTTTGGGGCTACTACTGAGCATATTTTTAAAATAATTGCTTTAGGGTCCTAGACAAGTGCTAGTTACATTTTATTGTGATCTTTTGTTTTCGTTTTATTTATATTTTTCACCACTCTTCTCCCTTATTATTACTTTTTATTGTTTCTTGGGCCACCTGAGGTAGAATCGCTTATTGTTTTCAGTTTTTAAATGTGAGGAAGCTAAAATCCTGAGTGGTTAAGTAACTGCCTGATATCCTGTCGCCTGGCATTTCTTAAAATGATCTATAGTGGGATCATTTTTTTTTTAATTTTCAATTTTCATGAACTGATGCATTTGTAAAACACAGTAAACGTGAATTACTAGACAAAGAAGGCCTATAAAAAACAAGCCCAATTTTTTATTAGCTTCAACAGACAGAAAATAATTCTGTTGAATTTCTATAAAGGTTTCTATAAGTCTACTCTCATTGCATATGGTTAAACTGTATGTGACCCATGGTTTGAGTAGCACTGCTGCAAAAATAAATAAATAAATAAATAAATAAATAAATAAATAAATAAATAAACAAACAAACAAACAAACTTGATATGCCAGTGCTCAAATACATGTCTTGTATTTGGGTCAGTATTCTTCTACTTTACACCATCACCTTTTCAATCTAAATGTTGTGAGCCCCAATTTATATATCTATGAAATGCACATATTAACTCAACTCTTGTGTACCTCACAGGATTTTAAAGACATTTAGAAGACATACAGTGGAACTTTGAAAGCTTTAAAAAGCAAAAGTGTATGAATAGTTTTGGCCTGAAAATTTTGTCTTAAAACTGATATAAGCTGATATAAGCAATGTTGCTAAAGAACACTTAGACTTTACACACTACACTGTCCTGGTGAAGTATCTCAACTAAACTATTTGCAATATACACCCCTTGTGAGAGATATAATTGATTATCTATATGTTGAGTTTTTAGCTACATATAGGATGATCTATGTCCAGTTTGCCTGGGGAATTCCTGGTCTATGTCTGTTGTCTCAGCTAATTATTGTGCATCTTTTTCCTCTTAAAACTCTTCACTCCAGCCTGGGTGACAGAGCGAGGCTCCGTCTCAAAAAAAAAAAAAAAAAAAAAACTCTTAGTTTGGGCAAAGAAATTATATGGTCATCCAGTCAGATGATAGATGCTGCAAAATTTTATGTTATTAGTAATAGAACGGGTGCTTTGATGGCTTTTAGCCATTGATTTTAGAAGTAATCAGATGCCTACAATAATTTCCTTACTGAAATAGTATCAGGTTGAAAACAAACAAACAAAAATTGATCTATGCTTTATGAAATTAAAGCCAGATTTTAAAATAAATATTTAGACAAAGGAGATTAATAAAGAGGATAGAGAAAGAGACTAAGACTTCAAAAGAGAAAAGAGGTGAAATCTCTAAGAACTTGTGATGAGTGAATTGCTTTTGGTCAGTTCAAAATCTACGTTTGGTTGTTTTGTCTATTTTCTTCTATTTCATTTCCACTTAATATTCAGGTGAACCCAACTTGTCTCAGCTTTAAAAAAAGGAAGAAAAATATATTTCGGGGCCCTCCCATGCTTGAAAAGAAGGTGAAAAGGGAGAGCTGGTACCCACCAGGGGAACCCGGTGATGTCCCGTCATGCAGAGGGAATTCAGGGAGAAGACTCCTGGGAGAAAGCTAACCTGAGTAGGGTGAGTCAAGGCTTCCACTAACCTGGGGGCTCTGGCATTTACCGTATCTTGCCAGATGATGTAATGAACTCTGAATTGTCTCCTGGCTTCTTCCATTCTTCTCCCTTTGAACCCATCTGCTACAAAATCATCACATGGATCTCAGGTTATGTCAATCTTCTACTTAAAGCCTGTCAATGATTCCCACATTTTCCTAAGATTTATCCAAATACCTTAACACGCTAAATTAGTCCATCCCAAATTTGGTCAATTCCTTTGTTTCCAGCCTTAAGAGCTCTTCCTTTTCTGATTTCCTCTTCACATTTTATCAATAACTATACAAAATCTCCATGTAAACAGATCAAAAGCAGTCAAATATTAGCATCTCATATGGTTCAACCTATTAGAAAAACAGATGGCTTTGAAGATTTTGAAAAGGGCCATTGATGTGTCACCTGCCCCTGTCACTTGCATCTATTCATGTGGTTCTTTCAGAATTCATTCACCCCATAAATATTTATTAGGTGCCTCGTGTGGCAGGGTCTCTTCTAAGAGTTGGGAAGGCAGTGACAAATATGATACATAGAGTCCCTGAGATTTTACATTCCTGTGGGTGAATAGTCAATAAACACATGAGTATTTATGTACCATAATATCAGGTAGGTGATAAGAGCTACTAAGAGAAATGGAGGAGGGTGAGGCAATGGAGGCTGATGGAAAAGGAAGAACAAGTTGTAGTTCTGTGCCTGGAATACCCTTTCTTCCACCTTAATTCCTCAGCTTTGTTAGATCTTCAACATTCTGCTGAGGCCTTGCCTTTTTCATGGGCAGAGCACCCCTGCCCCACCCTGACACACCCAGACACAGTAGATCCTTCCTTTGGAGGCTAATGTCATGATGCCCTCTAGTTATTATGTATGGATTTGGATTTAGACATATGCTGTGTCTGAAAGTCTCAGTTTATTCCTCTGTACAATCAAGATAATAAAACTGGTTTTGCTTCATGAGGTTTCTGTGAGCTTCAAATGAATGAAAGCACTTTGAAAATTACAAATATTGCTAATTTTAAAGTATTATACAAATTTAATCAGCTATTAATATCATCATCTTGCTACAATGATCAACTGATGATGATTTCAAGAGCAGCAAGGTCATCTGAGCTATCAAGATGCTTTTAACTAAATGATCCAAAAGTATTGTGCATGTGCTATGTGGCAGTTTGTGTTCTATGTATCGGACACAAAAGCACATTTCCTTCATGAAGTTCACTTGCAGTTTATTTGGATAAAAAACAATTTTAAAATATACAGACTATTATAGTAGACATTGCTAAATGCTATGCATGATATTTTCTAAACTCAATTTGGCTTTCTCTAAGCCTTCCTCTCACATTAGTAATAATACGTAAGTTTTTTCCTCCAATTAAATCTGTATGGAACCATCAAGTATTAAATTATATGGCCTCAGGAGATATAAACATAAGTAGTTTAAGACCAAAAAAAAAAAAAAAAAAAAAAAAAAAAAAAAAAAA
>NW_016803891.1:1056789-1085308 GCF_001698545.2 Rhinopithecus bieti | reverse complement strand
TAACAAAGAATATTCCCAATGGTAGTGTCAATTTTTTTACAAAGCTAATTAATCACTGCATATGAATTTGGCTGGAACAGGGGACAGACTGATGCTGACTGAAAAGTCACGACCTTAAAAATCCCAAGCAGATAACATAATTTATTGGTGATAATCACAACACACTCATAATTAGTAAATCTTTCAGAGTACATAGCAATTGAAAGAAAGGAAAACAAACTAAACATCTAATTTGCATACTGAAAATCCTTGTTATCTGAACATATTATTACATGTTTAATAAGGTTTGCTGAGTTAGATAATATACTACAAAATGTTTTCAACATGGAGATTTTTATTTTCTATTTCAAAAAAAATTTGGGAAGAAATGTCTATCATATTTTATTGCTCAAACTCCAGCTTCATTTTTATATCGTGCACAAAATTTAATCCAAGGGACTGACCCTTTTATTCCAAAATATTAAGAGGATAAAAATGATAAATAAAATGGAAATACGTATGGGTTATCATCAGTAGTATTCTTCAGTACTAATTTATTTTTCTTCAATACTCTAATCCAGTTAAGTATTAATAAAACTTACCCAATAACGTCTGTCAGTGACTGGTTTTGACAAGAGACCAGCATTCCATTGCTGTATTTGACACTTCTAAAAAATCTACTAAATAAATGAGATGTTTATTTCCAGGATCCATGGAAACATGTCAATTTAGTCAATTCTATATTTATTATATATCTGATTTTCATGACATAGTGTCAAAATAAATGATTTAAAATTAGAAGATGAGCTGTGAGTCTGTAATATTTTACATTCAATACTTGTAAAACATAGACTATGAAGATGATAATCATAGCCATTTACACTTTGCCTACTTGAAAAAGGTGCTCATTTCTTATTAAATAAGACATTGTTGCCACTGATAAATATGTGTGACACTCTTATCATATGTCAGCACTTGTGATGATAATTCAAAGATAAAATTCAATAGCTGAACTCAATAAAGTTACAGACAGGTAAGAAAGATTGCTAAAGAGAATAATGGAAGAGTTTAATGAGAACTACAAGAGAGGTCTTAAAGCATGCCAGTGAGGAGAAAACTTAAAAATCAGATTCAAGGATTGAGGGATCATGGACATTTTAATAAAGAAAGTAACAATGATTTACCATAAGCTTTAGATTTTCTGCTGATCACCAGGTTGTTTACTTGATTTATTAGTTCGTTTTTAAGTTGCTGATAAAGACATACTTGAGACAGTAATTTATAAAGAAAAAGAAGTTTAATGGACTCACAGTTCATGGGGCTGGGGAGGCCTCATAATCATGGTGAAAGGTGAAAGGCACATCTTACATGGCAGCAGACAAGAGAGAGTGAGAATCAAGTGAAAGGAGTTTCCCCTTATAAAACCATCAGATCTCATGAGACTTATTCACTATCATGAGAACAGTATGGGGGAACCACCCCCATGAATCAATTAACTCCCACTGGGTCACTCCCACAACACATGGGAATTCTGGGAGCTACAATTCAAGATGAGATTTGGGTGTGGACACGGCCAAACCGTATCACTTGACATCTCCACTTCATAAACTAACGAACAACTCGAACTTAACATAAGGAAAAGAGCCACCTAATTACCGGCCAGACTTCCCTAACCTATTAAATAAAACCTACATTTTTTCAATTACTCAGACAAAAATGTAGATGTTGTTTTAAAACTTTATTATATTTTATATGAAATACGACATCATACAATAACTCTACTACATATTCTCATTTTGATCACTCCTTAGTGTCCCAAAGCTACAACCCTAGAGCAGGCCATTTTTCTCTCAATTACCTGAAAGATTTTGGGAAGCAGTCTCCTTATTACCACTCTCCAACAGTCCTTCCTCTACATCAAACTGCCTTTTATAAAGGGTAAGTTGGATCACCTTGCTCCCCAGCTTAGAACTCTAATCATCCCATTTTATGTTAAGAAAAATAAACAACAACAACAAAAATCACCAATGCAACCTGTTAAGCTTAAGCCCCTGCTCATCTCCACTGGGAATACTTGTCTGAACATCATCAAGAGAACACAGTTAAGTCCCACCCCCTTTCCCCAGTCTGTGTTCCCATGATGTGCCATGCACATCACACCCATTGCACTTTCCACACTGTACTGCAATGATCTGCGCATGTTCCTAAAAGGCTGAGAGCCAATGCCTCATAATAAGTCTTTTTATAACTGATCCATATTGTTATAAAAAGATCTTTTCCACTGGCTAAGTGCTCATACTTTACCCGTTTTGCTTGTTTGTCTCCACTCTAGAAGAAGAAAAATCCTAAATGTCTTGCTTTATCTTGCAGCTAAGAGCAACCATAACACACAAGTCTAGTCAAAATGAAAGTGACAGTCTGCTGGGGGTGTGTATGATGTCAGTTTCTATTGCCTAGGAAGGTCCCAGAGGTAATAAGGAACCTCTGGGACCTTCTTTATATGCATGAAGTAAACAGTAATTTGATGAGTACTGATTCTGAGTTCAAAGTGTTCTGTAAATTATTTGAAGGAAGATGTTATGGCAGATTAAACTAGAAAAATACTGATCAAAGTGCCAGGATACAAGCTGGGCTATGAGGGATATGTCAGAAGATAGGAGGATGGCAGGCATTTTTAAGTCTTAAATTTTTGTTTTTACCTCTGTGATGAGATTGGAGCCATTTCAAATGGGAGTAATGCTTAATCAAAACAAAACAAAACAAGAAAACAGATGGCAATAATTAAAAATTAACGATTGAGAACACATACAAAATATTAATTATGACGTGCTACTACTACACAAAGCTTCTCTGTTGTAAGCTCTCTCTGGCTTCTGACTTTTTTTTTTTTTTTTTTTTTTTTTTTTTTTTTTTTTTGAGATGGAGTCTCGCTCTGTCGCCCAGGCTGGAGTGCAATGGCGCGATCTCGGCTCACTGCAAGCTCCGTCTCCCAGGTTTATGCCATTCTCTTGCCTCAGCCTCCCCAGTAGCTGGGACTACAGGCGTCCGCCACCATGTCTGGCTTTTGTTGTTGTTGTTGTTGTATTTTTAGTAGAGATGGTGTTTCATCGTGTTAGCCAGGATGGTCTCGATTTCCTGACCTCGTGATCTGCCTGCCTCGGCCTCCCAAAGTGCTGGGATTACAGGCGTGAGCCACTGCGCCTGGCCGGTTTCTGACTTTTTGAATTTTTTTTTCAGACACTGCCTCAGTTTTTGTTTCCACAGAAGCAGAGCTTGACCCAGGGACTTAGGTATGGGTGGTTTATTTGGGAAATCATTACATGAAGCATGGGTGAGAGCCTGAGGAGAATGAGACCGGAAGGAGGAAAAGCCAATAGGAGTGGCATTGCTGCTGTAGGCAGTGGGGGCTTGGTTCTACTGGGACCTCTGAAGAACCAGTGCATCCCAGAATTTCTGCCAGAATAATGGGAAATGGGGGGCATTTATCCAATGGCTCCTATACTGTGTTGATTGAGGGTGTTCTCTGGGGTATGAATAAATCTTCCCTCTGGGCTGCGCTTGTACATGGGACTCATTGACTCTTTCAGCCTCAGAAAGGGCCTTTCTCTCTTTTTTTTTTTTTTTTTTTTTTTTTTTTTTTTGAGACAGAGTCTCGCTCTGTCACCCAGGCTGGAGTGCAGTGGCCGGATCTCAGCTCACTGCAAGCTACGCCTCCCGGGTTTACGCCATTCTCCTGCCTCAGCCTCCCGAGTAGCTGGGACTACAGGCACCCGCCACCTCAACCGGCTAGTTTTTTGTATTTTTTAGTAGAGACGGGGTTTCCCCATGTTAGCCAGGATGGTCTCCATTTCCTGACCTCGTGATCCACCCGTCTCGGCCTCCCAAAGTGCTGGGATTACAGGCTTGAGCCACCGCGCCCGGCCGAAAGGGCCCTTTTCTAAGGCAGATAGTGGCAAGACTGGCTTGAGAGGTGAGGCTTTGTTGTAATCTGAGTGTGAGCTCGTGTAGAGCTGGCCGTCATGGTGGTGAATGCAGAGGCTGGCCAAGAGGGGTGTGCTGAGGGGCACTGAGAGCATCTGCTACTGGCAGCCATCCCTACCCTTTGAAAGTCACCAAGTATCTTTTCCTCAGTTTTGGCCTCTGCCACTCCCAAACACATGGGTGGTTCAGAAAAACACATTGCCTTTCCCACCCATGGCCTCATGAATTTCCAAAATTACTTCCTCCTGACCTTGAACCTCTCTGCAGGACAGACTCAGTCAGTAGTTGAATGTCACCAGTTCTGAACACTGAGACCCTATGACCCTCAAAAGTAGAAGATGAGCTACTAAAGCAAGCTGGGGCTTGGAGCCTTCCTTCTGCCTCACTTCTTTTCTTGGAGAGCTCTGCCTTTTATCCTAAGTGTCATTTACCTAGAACTGCCTATGTCACCGATGCCAGGTGAAATGATTCATAGACGTGGCCTTATTTTTCATCATATCAGACATTATGAAATGGTCATCGTGCTTCCCATTTTATAGCCAGAGAAACTGAATCCAAGAAGGAAACCATGCTGAGTTAGTAAGTGGCAGAAGGAAAGTTTGAACCGAGTTCATGAAAACTGCACAAATCACCATCTCAACAATACCACCATGACTGTTCATTTGCACTCTTCAACTCCCAATCTTGCCCCACGCTGCCTTCACACCTTCAGACTGTGCTCTGCTGTTAAAGTTGAGGGCTTGTTATGCTTCGTTCATTGAGGTCCATTAGCATCCTGCTCCTTATTTTCCCCAAAGAGGCCCCTCCCCTGTGACGGATGAATATCTGCTCTCTGCCTCGAATGCCCCCAATTAGAGTGACTTCATGGCTTCTCCTAGCAGTCTGTTCCATTGCCTAACTGCTCCCAGTGGTCTAACATTTTCCCTGATATTTAGCTTTGATATTCCTCACTGCAGCTTACAGCTTGTTAATTCTCATTCTGTCCTTGTTGATTAATAAGAAGACTGATCCCTGCCCTTCTCACAATATCTTTCTATGAATGTGTCGGCAGAATGATGGCTCCCCTCAGCAGCCATTCCTTAAGCTTGAGCTGCTCCAGCTCTATTAACCTCCCCACAGAGGTCTCACTCTCCAAGCCTGGGACTATTTGTGTCCCTCTCCTCTCAACTGTGTCAATTAGCCTATGTCCTTGGATAATTTATAGTGTCCAGAAGGGAGCCCAGTGTTGGAGAAACAGCCAACTCCAGGCAGAGACAGACATGATGCTGTTGAAATTCACTTACTCCTTTTGCAAAGTGATATCTTAATTATTTTTTCCCTGAGGCAGACAGCCAAGATTTCTCCTTCTCAATGATCTTTTTATGAACTTGGACTAACAGAGTGTGGAAGCTGATTGGGTCTCCCTGGATCATCTCCTTTATTTGGAAGTGAGTAAATGGAGGCATAGAGGGAGTGAGGACAGTGTCCAAGGCTCCTCAGTGGCTCAGTGATCCAGAGAGAATGAGGACCAGCTCTGCAGTTTTCCAGGTTAGTTTCCCTTTCATTGTATCCATGAGACTGGGCTCATGAAAACATGATACAACTCGTTCTACCAAAAGAAATAGAGCCCAGGAGTGTGGTGTTATTGCAGGCAGTGGAGCAAAGAGGTGTATGGAGAAGAGTGGTATACAAGATCTGATATCAAATAAGGTGTAGGAACTGATAAGGAACCAGAGGATTTGGCAATGGAGGATCACATGATGATCTGGGGAACACATTTTGTGAAAAAATGCAGGGGTGAATGAATGATTTGGCATACTAAGGAGTAGAATACTGAGGAAGAGGCAAGGCTTTTGACAGGCTTCTCTGAGAAAACATTTTAAGATAATGGTGTAATATAATATAATAGTTAAGAAAACAAGGTTTGTATTAAACAGATTTGATTCCATAATCAAATCCTAATCCTTTGGACTAGATATATTTGACTCCATAATCTACCCTCTACTATCTGTGTATCCTTGGTCAATTTACCTAACCTATCAGAGTCTATTTTCTCTTCTGTAAAACAATAATAGCATAATAAAAGTAAACATCTTATGTTCACTTTAAAAAATATATTATTTACATGTAATATATAACATACCATATGTCTGTATATGACACATTTATGTTACATATAATACCCGATACTACATATATTATTATGTTTTGTTACACATAATATATTATAGTACATAAGTTTATAATATAAACTAATGACAATTGAAAATAATAATGAGATCTACTTCTCAGGGCTGACATGATAGTTATATGTGATAATAACTCCAAAAAATGCTTAATATTATATATGTGGTTCATGGTAAATGCATAGCAAATATATCAGCTACAGCCATTAGCATTCATTGCCCTTACTGTCATCATCATCATCATCAACATGATCATCATCATTTTCATCACCATTATTCCAGTACAGGCTAACTAACACCTTGACCTCTTTTCTAGAGTCATCTTCCTGACCACCTGCCTTCTCACTCCTAGCAAGTAATTCTTCCTCCCTCCCTTATTTCACAGAGAGAACAGATCATTAGATATGAAATACTTCACTTTGCTCTTCTTACTACTGACAAATTTACCAAGTCTCCTGCATCCTTCTACCTTCATTTCTCTTCTTATTGGAATAGCTGTTTTCTTTTTAGTTTTTTCTAAGATTTAATGTTTGACACTGCCTCTGGCTCAATGCTTTTTCTATGACACTTCATTGCCCTATTATAATGTCCATCTTAAGGATATTATATTGCTGCAAGCTGGCCTTCCCTCCAGACTACATTCCTAAAAATGGACCGCTTTTTTTTTTTTTTTTTTTTTTTTCCCAGATCATCTTTTACAATGCAGATAGGCTGAGGATTTCCTAAGTCAACAAATCCTGTTTCCTTTGTGCTAAACAGTTTTTCTTCAATTTATGTCTTTTCTCTTGCATTTCACTATAAGCAACAAGAAGAAACCAGTCTGTGTCTTCAATACTTTGGTTGGAAACCTCCTCAGCTAAGTATCCAAGTTGATCAGTTTATCACTTACAAGTTCTGCTTTCCACTCAATTGTAGAACACAATTCAGCTAAGGTTTTGGCCTCTATAAACAAAGATTGGTTGTTTTCCAGTTTCCAATAACATGTTGCTTATTTCCTTCTTGAGTGTTCAACCTTTATGTCTTCACTGTTCATATTTCTACCAACAATGTGTTTAAGGCTATCTAGGGTTTTATTTTTCCTTAAACTGCATCTCAAAATTTATATAACTTCTAGCCATTTCTAATTCTAAAGCCAATTCCGCATGTTTAGGTATTTATTATAGCAGCATCCCCTTTGCTAGCACCAATATCTGCATTAGTTTTCTGTGGTCATTTTAACAAATTACCACCAACTTGGTGACTTAAAACAACAAAAATTAATTCTTTTATAATTCTGGAGATTAGAAATATAAAATCAGTATTACTGGGCCAAAATCAAAGTGTCAGCAGGGCTGCACTTTCTCTAAAGACAGTAGGAAAGAATCAGTTACCTCTCTCTTTTACCTTCTGGTGGCTGCCTACATACCTTGGCTTGTGGCCACATCAGTCTGTTTCCATGATCACATTGCCTTTTCCTCTTCTGTGTATGTCACATATTTCTGCCTTCCTCTTAAAAGGATGCTGGTGATTATACTCATAGTTCACCCAGATAATTCAGGATGATCTTTCCATCTCAAGACTCATAACTGTCATGTTTGCGAAGTTACTTTTTCCATATAAGGTAACATTTAAAGTCTCCAGGGATTTGGACCTGATATCTTTGGGATCATTATTTCACCTACTATACAATCCGATCAATTTCTAAAAAAAAAAAAAAAAAAACAAAAGTAACTATTTCAGAAGTTTTCTTCATCTCACAGTGTTTTTTTTTTAAAGTTTAGATAAAAATATCTACAGCATTAAGACAGTTATTAGCATGAGCACATAAAATTGCTCAACACTGTGGTAGACATTGGATATGCATAATCTTGTTTGATATTTAAAATGAACTTCTTGGTCAGTATTTTTATACCCATTTTATAGTTAAAGGAAAAGATCGATGATCTGCGTAACTAATACATGGTCTACTAGAAGTTAAATTGGAGTTTGTCTGATTTTAAAACCTGAGTTCTCCCTAGGCCTAGACTACTCTGCTCTATGCACTTTGGTATTAGGGCCTTTTGGAGGCTTGAGGTATGTCATCCACAAAGCAAACAAAGAAGGCTTAGAAGCGTAAGTCTCAAGAATGATGTACATTTTTTATTCAGCTTCTTTCAACAATGGTGCTGCTGTCACTCATCCTTGGCAGTCCATCATACATGTGTGTGGCCATGGGTGTACTTTCAGCTGACCACATTGGTCACCAGGCTGTGACCACACAATTCACAAATGGAGCTGGAAGCTCAAAGAAGTCTTCATACGTACAGGGCCTTCTCAGAAATAGTCTCAGTGACCACACCCCATCTATCTTCTTGGGTTTAATGGGCTGAGTTTAGGGAATATCTTGGTGTGGATATAGCCTTCCATTCCTGCGTAATTACCCAGGTTTTTTTTTTTTTATTCCAGTTGTCCTGAAAAACATGTCATGGTCTTACTGTGGGAAAAGGAAATATGTTCGTGTTTACATAAAATAGGAGTAGGAAGTGCTATCTAAAGCTGCCAAGATAGGTAGAGATGAAACTTTAGAGAATGCACATGAAGCAGATGATGGGTAGGTTTCAGGAGGAAATGGTAATTATGTGTGACCTCTAAATATAAGTAATATTTTGCTGCATGAGGATTGTAAGATATGGGAAAAAGCATTTTGGTTAGGCTTAAAGATAAGAATGCCTAGTGTCTTGAAGAAAACCACAGATTATTCATTTGACTAGAGCACAGTGAAAAGAATGAAAGAAGGGAGGGTTAAGGTTAGATGCATAGGCTCAGGATGGTCAGATTGTCTTTTGGATTTCAGATTTAATTCTGTTTGAAATACAAATTCAGGACAGAGTAGTCACATCATCAAGAATATTCATAGTGCACCAATAATCTGACAATTGGTGGAATGGATAAGACAGAAAGAGACTACAGGCAAGAGAAAAGGGTAGGAGGCCAATGTTCAGGCAGGAGGTAATGATAACTTAAACCAGGGCAGTAGCAGAGAGAGAAAGGATAGAAAAGAAGACCAAACATATTGTGTAAGTAAAACCCACAGACTGCATCAATTAATGGATTGTGTTGGCTGAGAAAAGGTACTTGAATTCAGAGTTCTACCTTACTTGACTGAGGTACAGACTTGCTAGCTAGGGTTATTTACAAGTGATAGAAACATACACTGGTTCACTTTAACAAAACGTCTTTTTTAAGTGATTTTTAAGGAAGGATTTGAAAGTCACTCAAAGATTGAAAGGACATTAAAATGAGGCCTCCAAAAAGGACAGAAATGAGAAAACTCTAGGAATTAAAGCATAGTCTACTAAGACTTTACCCTTCAGGGTTAATCAGATTGAACCATTTAGTCTACTTAGTCTAAAGATTGAAATTCCACAGAATAAGGCAAGAGAAAAAGAGAGAGAGAAAAAGAGAGGGAGAGAGAGAGACAAAGAGAGAAAGAGACAAGAGAAGGGAAGGCCAAGGAAGTCCCATTGGTTGGTTGCATGCCTACTCCCTGGCTGGGGGACAGGATGACTTGATTGTTAGGCCATCAAGATTGTATCCGATAGGTGAGAGATAATTTCCCCAAAGAAACTTGCTAGAAAGTGGGAAGGATGCCGACTAAGTAAAAACCAAGGATATCCACCTCTAAGGGCTAAGAAAAATATAGAAATTTCCAGCTTCAGAGTCAGAGCTTGCTCTGTGGGATATCAGCTCTTTCACCTGCCTATAGAGTAACCCTGTGACAATCACTTAAGCTCTCCTAGTGAAGACCACTAAGAGCAAATGCACATAATAATGAAGGTATTGTGATTTATCTCCTGTTTGATTTTAAGGGAAATATTTGGTTAGAGTTAATTATATAAAGGAAAAATTCTTCTATTCCTAGTTTACTAAAAGTTTGTTTTCTGGGTCATGAAATATTGTTAAATATATACCTGACAATAGTGTATTTTTTTAATCATACTGTGTGCTAAATATGCTAGAATTTTATAGAGAATGTTGGGATCACAATTCATAAGTGATAGATAGTGAACTTTTTAATTCTTTTATTATAGGCTCACTTTGTTAGGTTTCTACATCATGGTTATACTTACGTATCTTCTGGAATTTAGAGGTGTTCCTCTTTGTATTCTCTGAACCAGTTTAAATGATGTATAAATAATCTATAACTTTAGCTTGAAACAGTGTAGTCCTAAAATTATGTGAAATTAGAGTCTTTGGGGAAGTAATTTCTTTTTGCCTTTTAACAAATTCCATAGTTATTGATCACTTTAGGCTTTGTAAATTTTCATGTATAAGTTTTGTTAATTTACATTTTTTTCAGGGAAAGCATACATTTCTTCAAGGTGCACAAAACTTTTTGCATAGTTATTTAGATAGAAAGGAGAAAGAACATTTGACAAGGTATTTGAGAATGTATAGAATTAAGGGAGGGAGTGTCAAATTTGTATATATTTAATGAGGTTGGGAAGATCACAAATAAAAAGGCAGGTAGAGGAGGGTGATAGGGTTGAGTAGGAGGCTCCAGAATTTGGGGTTGAAGCACTAAACCAGATAGCTTGCTTGGAATAAACAAAACTAAAGATGAAGTCAAAGTCATAGTCAGAAAGAAACACTAAGAATAGAACCAAGAAATTGGAGACTGAATATCATCCTTAAATGCAGCTGAGGAGATCAGAAGCCAGGAAAGTAAAACTAAGTCTAGGTGTGATGAGTGGAGTTACAGGTGGTCAGGAACCAAGATTATGGGAGAATTCTTGAGGCATATTTCAATGTCCTGTGGTTCTATGGGTTAGAGATATAAATGCAGAAGAATGATGCATTTATTCATGATTCTTTGGGTTTTAAAAAACACAAGTCTGCCAACTTACTCAAAGAAAATGAACTAGTTCATGTGACTCAAAGCTACTTAAGGGTTAAAGCTATCTGTGGGAAAACTCTTTTCTCTTCATCTGTTATGTCCACTTTCCATTGTGTTGTTTTCAATCTCAGGCAGGCTATCTTTTTGTCATATTAAAAATGGCTCTGGCTGCCGGGAGTGGTGGCTCATGCCTATAATCCCAGCACTTTGGAAGGCCAAGGCGGGTAGATCACGAGGTCAGGAGATCGAGACCATCCTGCCTACCACAGTGAAACCCCATTTGTACTAAAAATCCAAAAAATTAGCCGGGCATGGTGGCGGGCACCTGTAGTCCTAGCTACTCGGGAGGCTGAGGCAGGAGAATGGTGTGAACCTGGGAGGCGGAGCTTGCAGTGAGCTGAGATCACACCACTGCACTCCAGCCTGGGCAACAGAGTGAGACTCCATCTCAAAAAGAAAAAAAAAAAAATGGCTCTGGCAGTTCCAGGCTTTCTCATTCCATCATTTCTGTGTAATCTCAGAGATTACAACCACGTCCTTTCCAGATCGTTGCACAAAATTCTCAGGGAAGATTTTGGCTCTGCTTTGGTCAGGTTATCATGCTGTGGAAATGGATATATACTCACTGGCCAGGCCTGGTGCACATGGATAACACTGAAGTGAGGAGGACTAACTAGGAGAATTAATAGTAGGAGAGGTCCATCTCCCAAATAGATGAGTAGACTTCCCCCCAAATTATATGCGTTTGTGTGTGTGTGCGCGCGCGCACGTGTGTTTGTATATACAGAGCATGCTGATTCCAAGCAACTATATATATACATGTAGGTTGCTGATTCCAACTGTATAGATACACACACACACACACACACACACACACACACACACACACACAAAGATATAGTCGTTCCTTGGTATCCATGGAGGATTGGTTCCAGGGTCCCCTGGAGATACCGAAATCTGAATGGTCAATCTCTTATATTAAACGGAGTATGTGCATATAAACTACACACACCTTCTCATATACTTTAAATCTTCTCCATAGATTACTTATAATAACTAATGCAATGTCTACACATGACTTCATCAGCATGGACTCAACATAGTTCTTGGTGCATGGCAAATTCAACTTGTACTTTGTGGAACTTGGTATAATGTTATTATCCAAATATTTTTGATCCTCAGTTGGTTTAATCTATTGATGTGGGACCAACAAATATGGAGGGCCGGCTGTATGTACATGTGTGTGTGTGTGTGTGTCTGTGTGTGTGTGTATGATGAAGGAATGGATAGAATAGATAAAACACAAAGCACCAGGGAAGTTTTATAAATTAATAGCTAAGGGTTTGAGTGCATGAAGGATCCATGAATATGTAGTAGAAGTAGATTAAAACTGATGGTGAAAACAAGTATGGTAGCCAGATTTGTGTACCATTCATCTCATTTTCTAGCAAAAAACAAAACAAAACAAAACAAACAAAAATAATTTAATGAGTTATTTCTTGCTCCTGACAAACATGGGACACTAAAAGTGGCAGCTTTGGTCAAGGATTTAGAAGATTTTTATACACAGATCTGTTCTCTCATGAATTAGCTGCGTGACTTAGGATAAGTCATTAACCTCTCTGTGCCTCAGAAGGATAATTATTCCATATTCTGTGGGATTGTTGAGAGAATTAAACAAGATACATGGGTTAATAAAACTGGAGATGCCTAGACATTGCTGGTACCCAAAATATATTAGTGAATTGAAAGGGGAATTTAAAGAGAGTATTTTGTTTATTATTATCATTATTATAAGTCCCAGTTTTAGTAATTACATTGCCAATATATTTTTTATTTACATTTTTATTTTTTAATCAGCTTTTTCCTTTATGGGGAAATATTGGAACCATTTTAAATTAATTCTTCTGACTGCATTTCCATGGCTCCCTTAAGTAGCTGAGTAGAATCTTAGACACATGAAATAATGACCCAATTTAGGTTGCTGTGTTTTTGTAAAGCACTGGAAAAGAGGAAAGCACTTCAAAGTAATTAACATGAACATGCTCAATTACGTTTCTGTATGACATGCCAACACCACTGACTGGAAATTCTGAAATTAGGAATCTCAGAATCCTCAATTGCTAGCACAATGAGGTCCTAAGGTATCCCCTTCTTTCCTCTCAGGATGGTCTTTTAGAGAATTATTAAGTATTAAAAGGTTAAAAACTTAAGAAAACAGTAGCATTAAGGGGTAAAAAAGTTCTCCCATCAGGCCAATGGGTGGAAGGGTAGGGTCACTGAATGTAGCCTTATTTCTGCTGGCTGGCCTTGTTTCTTTCCTACCCAAGCTCCAAAGTAAGCGGACTGTGTAAGCGGGAATGAAATACACAACCCCCTTGTGACTGTGAGCAGCAAAGCATTCTCCGTTTGTGGTTTTCTTCAAATGAGGCTGCTTGGAATATGTGTTTGAAAACACTGAGACTCTTTATTAATCAAGCACTTCACTCTCCCTGCCAGCATAACGTTTCATTGATGTCAAAACTCCCTTAAAAATGGTTTTGGAGCCACTTCTTGTACACAGACTTCAACAGAAGAAATATTTTTGGAATTGTAAATAGAATAATTGAGGCAAATATTTGCCCATTTGGAAAGCTTCTGTAATGGCTTTAACGTCCAGTTGCATTTTAAATATGCAGATCTGGTTATGGGTGGTAGGTACGAGGATGCAAGGATGCAAGGATGAAGCAGACCCCAAACTCTGGGTTTCCCTTAGAGAGTTTAATCACAAAACAGGCTGGATGAAAGAAGACATAGGCTTCAAAAATCATTTTGAAAAGATAAATTCGTTTCCAGGCAGGAGCAAGCAGTAACTAATGGGTTAACCTATAAGAAAGGATATGCCAATCAGAAATGGGCTTGCTGAGCAGAAGCTAAGGAAAAGGAGAGTCACAGAGACACGCATTGGCAATGCCCATCCAAGAGCTGCACTGAATAGAGGATGTCTGGGTCTTGAGATACCAAGTACCAAGATCTAGGAGTAGGTCCATTTTGATTGTACAGATGGTCACATCAGGCTACTACTGTTATGTAGGATGAAGCATTTGAGTTACATAGGAAATACCCCTATTCTAATTCCATGTACTTGGAAATCTCTTCCCAAGTCAGTCTTCTGGTAAGAAGGTAACATGAAATTTAGGCCACTTGGAGATTACGGTATAAATTGTGGTAGAGCATCTCTTTGTAGATGAGTAGATAGGCATCTTGTGTTTCATGGATCCCTGTGAAGTTGTATGTGTCTACCGAAAGACATGGATGTGTTCTCTGTGTTGGTGAATCAGGTTTCTGGGCCTGCAGGTTGAGGGCTAGAACTTGGGCGGTGGTAAATCCATTTAGGTAACTGATTCTCTGTGAGGACATCTGGCAGAATAAAAGATGGGTTTTGCTACTGATGACTTCTGCTGCAGAAGGTATAATCTTGAGTAAATTAACCTCTCCAAGTCTTACTCTTCTTACCATATGGGGAAGAGACACTTACTTGGCAAGGACACTGCAAGTTTTTGGGACATTATCAGTGCTCCTGATAATGCTCCTGGAACCTCTTTCTGCTCTAATGTTATATGATGTTCCAAATAGACATCTTGGGATGTCTACTAGTCTGTGACCCTCCTTTGACAACATCTGCCTCTCATTCCCCAGAGTGATTCCTGCAATAATGTTTTTACTCTTTGACTCTCATGCCCTACAGATAAGGACACTTGGTTCAGGAGAAGTAACACTGGATCAATCAGTTTATTTCTCCCATAAATATTAGTTGGGCTACAGTGGCTCTATCCAATCTCTGTTGAATACCTTAACTGGTGGGATGTTTAGGGTCACCTGCTTCATAGTTATGTGAAAGCTACACACAAAGAAAGGTGAATGGATCAAGAAGCACAGATAAAACACAACCAAAAAAGCACTAACAAAAAACTATGAAGCTGAGGTAGATGGAAAGAATGTGGTTCTCAACCCTAAAATTGTCTTTTATTGACCTCAGTGACTTATGGTACCCAGTCACATTCTCTGCTCTTATTTTCCATGAGATATTTTGAATATTTTTCCATTGCTCTCATCACCCACCAATGAAGTGCCGCTAATTAGAGCTGGTTTTGTTACATGACAACCAGTGAATCTCTGTTCTTCAATCTCTGATTTGAAACCATGAGAAGCAAGACAAATGTCACACCCTTGGTGTGGAAACTCTTTGAGGAAGGACGGGATAATCAGTTCATGAAAAAGAGCTGGCAAGTAATCTCTCCTTCATGGGAAGGCCTGCCCTCTCAGAACCATCTGTCTTCAAACACATTTCTGAGGAGCAACTGAAAACACAAGCTTTGGGCTGTGGGTACCTTAGAAAAAGGTCAGTGTTGTTCTAACGGGCCCAGCTGAAGTCTGCATCCTCATGATGGACACATTTGCTATTTTTCTTCCATCACACTCTACACTAGACTGGGGAGAGGTGTTCTCCTGATGCTTGTTCAGGAATGTTTCTGCACAGGCAGACACTCTGAGCCTGGCTGTGGCCTGATGATGCATTGACACCATGGCCCCCTCAGTTGTCGAGGCCCTCTGGGAAAGGCCCACTAGCCAGGATCTCTGTGCAGAAAGGGAAGAGCTTGTGGCACGGAAATCCTCAGAGTCCTGTACCCAGCACTAGAGAAAGTCTCCAGAGTGAGAGCAACAAGCTCCATCCTTCCAAGCTTTTATTAGCCTACTTGGTGAAGGTCCTGTTCATTCCTTTCAGATATTTCTGTAAAGAGACAACCTGGTGAGGAATGAGAGCTGGGCAGAAGACCTGGGTTGAGGTGCACAACTTACTGGGAGTCTGGCCATGGGCAAGCTGATTAACACCTTCCAGTTTTAATACCCTCAGATGTAAAAATGGGAACATGGTGGTGAGGAGCAAGTAAGATAATGGAAATGATAAAGAGTAATATAAATTAAGAGTATGCAATACTCTTCAAATCTCCCTTTGATTACTCTTTTTCCCTCCATTAGTGAGTAGTTTTCAACTGATTTTTCTGCTAGAGGATTTGATTATCTTTGCTGAATCATTGCTGTTTCATAAATATGTTCTCAAAGAGCCTCTGATGCTTTTGTTATTATGAAATGGAGTTTGATCCTATGTTTTTTGTATGGCTCTTGAGGGCACATCCATTTTCTTAATTCTAATGCAATGTAGACCCTGGGACAAGATACTAATAATTCGTATTATTCATTCAAATAATTCAAGGCATAATGCATTCATTAATTCTCCCAGCAATATTTTAAAGTAGGTGCTATTGTTATCTGCATTTATGTTTTAATTCAAAAATACACATAAAAAGCAAGCCACACAATAGGTTAACAACTTGTGTTGGAGCAGAGAGGTACTAAATAGCAAAGATAAGGCTTGAACCAGGTCTACTCAACTCTAAATATCCAACTTACCTCACTGTGGCATAGAATATCATGAAACTTTTGTCATTATAGGGATATTGAATACATAAAATAATAAGTCACCAATGCATGATGATGAAGGGGAATGAGGGTGAGAAAAAGTAGGAGAACACAGTTGTGTTGAGCAGACTCAGAAATTGGGTGCTACTGCAAAGCAGAAGTTAGTTTGAAGCACAAGATCCAAAGGCTGTCCCATGCTCAGAGGTAGGGTGGTGAGTGTATGGGTCTAACCCAATGAATAGATCATATAAGCAAAATATACATGGTTGTCAGTGGTTAATGTTGTGAGGCAGATCCATGTTGGGGCACTGAGATATGTGTCACAGCAGGACATCAGCCAGCAGCTAGGCACATGGAGACATGATTTAGTTCCTTGGGGGAGGTAATAGGACAACAGCAAAGAGCTGATGGTAATGAAAGTCTCATATAATAGACATTGGGTCCATGGCAGAGTAATTGAACAGATTCTGAGGTAATTGAACCTACTGGTCTCAGAACAATTCAACCCTTGGAGAATTTCTTACTATCATTGCTTTCCACCAATAGATGAACTACCACCATACCTTCTGACTCAGAGAAAACCATTGCGGTGTCTATAAAGAGGGAGTTGGTTGGAAAGTGTAGTTCAATTCAGTTCAACAAATATTTATGGAGCACCCGCTATGTGCCAGGCACCATGCTAGGCACAGGGATACAGAGATGAATAAGACACAGTCCTTACCAGGAATGGCAAATACACAGCACAAATGCTGCCACTCCCTTGTCCTCCACTGCAGCAGACATCATTAATCAATCACCACACTACTTCCTGCTGAGTCTGCATCTGGCCTGCACTCTCCTAAGCAGGCAGCCACTATCCATCAATAGGAGATGCCAGATGAGTCAAAATGAGTTGACACTTTTGCTTCAAATGTTGTTAATTTTGGTAAGGGAGAGAGACTGAAATGTGTCCCCATATGTATTAATCTGCATGGTTTGGGTTCAAGGTAATAGAAGAGAAGTTTGGAGAATCCTGGGGTCTTAAAAAATCTTTGAGTTTTCTTCGTGATTTATTGTTATTATTTTAAAAGGATAGGGTGGCTGAGCGCACTGCCTCACACCTGTAATCCTTGCACTTTGGGAGGCTGAACAGGTGGATCACCTGAGGTCAGGAGTTAGAGACCAGCCTGGCCAACATGGCAAAACCTCATATTTATTAAAAATACAAAAATTAGCTGGGCATGATGGCACATGCCTGTAATCCTAGCTACTAGGGAGGCAGAGGGAGGAGAACTGCTTGAACCCAGGAGGTGGAGGTTGTGGTGAGCAAAGATTGTGCCACTGCATTCCAGCCTGGGAGACAGAGCAAGACTCTGTCTCAAAAAAATATAAAATCAAATAAAAATAAAAATAAGTAAATAAATAAACAAAGGGATAGGGTGAGGGGAGAATTTCTGTTAATAAAGACATGGTATCTTGAGGGAAGCATTTCACCCTAAGTGCAGAGTTATTCTCATCAGAGAGAACTCTTAACATACAACTCGAGGCAAAATTAAAATCCAGAAACACAGTTTAAGAGAGTATGAACTCTTGCTAGAACTGCAATGTATCTACCCCAGGGGTCCTAAGAGTTTGCTAACCCCTAACTGCCAGTTCTTCTGCAGCCAAGAAAATCAAGCAGCTAAGAACTCCTTGGGGAAGGCAGGGTGGTGAATGGAGACCTATTATAAAATATACACCTTCAAGAGAACAAGAATTACAGGTAACCTCCCTCTTCTCCAAAGCGAGTGGTGGTAATAGAACTCCTCTCTGTGGACACTAAGAAGGCCTTGCTTGTTCTGTGGCTTTGACCATTTATGTTTAATTTACAGTTTTAATTTTCTGGAAAGAGCCCAAAGGAGCCCACTGCCCGATGGAGTGCATGATACAGGTTTGGTAAACACAGTTAAAATAAAATAAAAATGCTCCAGTGCCTTTGGATCTATCTAAAACAACAGAATTAAGAAACTCTAAAAACTAGGGTCAAAATTACCTTTCAGTTTATCTTAAATGGCAAAGTGTAAGGGAAGAAAGGTGAGTAAAGAAAGAAATGGGAGGGGGCTTTAAAATGACAGGATATAGCATTAAGCATGGTTGAACTAGACTTAAATGTTGGCCTTACCAGCCTTCCTGAAAATGGAACATTATAGCCTTGCAAAATCTGGATTTCACAGTGAGAAAGAAATCAAACATAACACTTCTCACTCTGAATCACTTTACCCAAAAGAGGGTTTTGAATTGAAACCTTCATTACTGCCAATAACTGAGTTTACCTAAATAATCTCTAGCACTTTGGAAAGAGGGTAAGGCCACTGCTGTTTGGCAGATTTAAAAAAGGCAGGAGTGGTATCCTAGAGAAACCTTTTCTTCCCTTGAACTTTTTCAGAAAAGCTCTCCTGCTTTGGGCCCTCATCTCCAGAGGCATCCATTGTGCACAGTGCAGAATATGGACCCATAGAAATATTGACTTTATTAACATGTATTTTTATTTGGCATTGCCCATGCATGTGCTAAATGCAGACTTTTCATTCTTGGGAAGGGTAAGGTAAGCTATTTAA
Source organism: Rhinopithecus bieti (assembly GCF_001698545.2). NCBI lineage: Eukaryota > Metazoa > Chordata > Mammalia > Primates > Cercopithecidae > Rhinopithecus > Rhinopithecus bieti. Next base: position 1,066,292 of record NW_016803891.1, on the reverse strand, counting down.
ACTTACTTGATTTCAGGAAATATCCACAGAGACATCCCAGACCCTCAAGAACCTTGCATCTGTGTTCAAACAGTCGAATTTAAACAAACAGATGACATTTTGAATTATATTTTTAGGTTCCACATTTATTGAGCAGCAGCTAAGAGCAAAGCACTATGCTTAATGTACTGTGAAACTTAGTAAGATTTTGTTCCTGCAATTCTAAGTCTATGTGAGCCACTCTTAACCTGACTGGAATTGTGCATGGGTTCCCAGATTAAGACTTTCACTGTGCTTGTACAACAGCAGACGTGGTCAACAACAAATAATATTCAACAGCCTCTGGGTGCATTGGTGTTTATATAATTCGAACAATTATAATAACAACAGACACTTTAAAAATTCCTACTATGTACCAGCCTGTGTCATAGGCTCTTTACTTGCATTAATTAATTTGATCCACATAACAATCTTACATGGTTATGATATTAGTTTCCTAGGGGTGTCTTAATCAATTGCCCCAAACTGGGTGGCTTACAACAACAGAAATTTATTTTTTCACAGTTGCGGAAGCCAGAAGTTCAAAATCAAGACGTCGGCAGTGTGTGTCAGTTCCTTCTGGAGTCTCAGAGGAAGGATCTCTTGTATGAGTCTCTCCTTCCCTCTGGTGATTGCCTGGCAATTGTTGGCATTTCTTGGTTTGTGACTGCACCCCAGTCTTTGCCTATCTTAACATGGCCTTTCCCTCCATGTGTCTCTGTGTCTTCTCCTTTTCTGTGACTTAAAGGATAGTCATGAGATTTACGGCCGCCCCAATACAGAATGATGTTATCTGGATATCTTTATCTTAATTACATCTAAAGAGATCCTTATTCAAAATAAGATGACATTCTGAGGTTCCAGGTGGCACTTATTTTGGGGAGTCACTATTCAACTTACTATGGTTTTCACTGCATGGATGAGGAGGTAGAATTTCAGTTTAAGAGGTTGCACAAGGTCACAGAGCAGGTGAGATGGAAAATCAAGGTTTAAGCCTATGTGTCTGAATCCAGAGGCATTGGTCTTCACAATCACAATATCACACCATTCTGCTATGCTATATACTCTTTTTCTCCTCTACACTTTACTGGGGGGAAAGCGGTCATCTAATGTGGTGACTGACTAAATTCCTCCAGTCACTGCAGCATGAAGAAATGAATTAATGTGAGACCACATAGATCTGAATGGTGTGAAGGGTGAACTGCAACAGTTGCTGCTGGTGCCCTACAGATACACCAAGATCCTCTGAACTAGTTTGGTTATGGTGCTCCAAGTTCTGCAGGTGCTTCTGCTAATGGCTCACATCTGCAGTTTTCTCTGGGAGATTGTCCAGTGATTGAAGCCACATTGCCCAGAGAATGTTAAGCTAAGGCTCCTTTTCCCCTGCCACACAATAGTTTTGACTGGTTGGGGTAGGGGCACAAAAGTCTCACTCCCTCATCTCAAGACAGGACTGAATCCCCTAGTGGGCTAGACTTAACCCGATCCAACATTCTTGCATCTCTCCATCCCCTTCCCTATCCTGCTGCTCTTCCTCTTTCCAAGGTTTTCCAAAGAGATCTCCATGAATAAATCACAATGTACCCACATCCTCAAATCCAGCTGTGCTGCTTGAATCAGATAACATTTTTCCTAAGTCACTTCATTTAGTGACAATAACTTGAAAGGTAACCCTAACTATCTTTACTTCAGAGATCAGGAAACTGAAATTCAGAGAAGTTCAGGGATGTGCCCAGGACTTCATAGGAAGTACGTGATGGAGCCGAGTTTCAAAGTCTTGTTGTCTGCAAGCCCCACTTTCGATTAAACTTTCCTGTCTGCTTAGCAGAATACTCAGGCTCAAGAAAAGCATGCCCTTGGGAATGGGTCTGGTCTAATGCAAGTTTTTTTGGGCTTTTGAATCACTCACAATTGAGTACTTAATAAACAGAGGTTATTCCTTTAAAAAAAATTGACATTTGAAACTTTTTTTTTTTTTTTTTTTTTTGAGACAGAGTTTCACTCTTGTTTCCTAGGTCGGGTGGTGCGATCTTGGCTCACCGCAACCTCGGTCTCCCGGGTTCAAGCAATTCTCCTGCCTCAGCCTCCCGAGTAGCTGGGATTACAGGCATGCGCCACCACGCCCAGCTAATTTTGTATTGCTATTATTATTATTATTTTTTAGTAGAGACAGAGTTTCTCTATGTTGGTCAGGCTAGTCTCGAACTCCTGACCTCAGGTGATCTGCCAGCCTCGGCCTCCCAAAGTGCTGGGATTGCAGGTGTGAGACACCACACCCAGCCAACTTTTTTTTTTTTTTTAAGAAATGATTTTCCTGACTATTTTCTAAGGCTGTCAGAATTGTCTGGGATGATGCACATTTACACATTAAATGCTTTGCACTGCACTTGACACATACAGCACACTCAGAGAAGGCAAGAAAATTAAATATCATTCATTTCATTCCTGTCCAATGCTGCAACTCCTGAAACCTGGTCTGTGACTCACCAGTACTGAGCCCCAGAATCCTGAGTGAGCACCTCAAGGAGACACTTCAGCCACCTACGTCAGCTGGACCACCCCATGACACAGTCCCTTCGAGGCAGTCATTCATGGAGGTGCCAGTCTGAATTTAGAGTCAATGATAAGGGAGGCTTCCATGGCAGAGTGAAAAGCACACACCTGAGAAATGAAGAGAAATGGCAAAGGTCACATGTCTCAGGATGAATTGCACTGTTTGTGACACCCTAGCTGAAATCCTATCCCACAGGGCCATCGGGTGAGCAATTAAAGAAAGTGGCTGAAATTGCTTCCATGTTCTTTTTTCTCTTCTAAAAATATCTGTGCTGAGAGTTTTACCCCGGGGGTGTGTGTGTGTGTGTGTATATACATGTGTGTGTGTGTATATACATGTGTGTGTATACATGTGTGTGTATACATGTGTGTAGCTGCCCATGCTTGTGCAGGCCTCTGTGCTAAAGTTGGTGTCTTCACTCAGACTGCACTTCCTTATGGTTTTCCTTGACGTCTGCCTCTCTCTTCCATTGCCTTTCCTCTAATTCATGCTCTACATTGCAGCAAGAACATCATTCCTCTGTTTAATATACTTTCATGGATTCTCATTTGTCTAGACACCTTCCCATGGGACACATTCTGCCCTCTACTTATAACTTATTTATCTATGTTCTTTTACACAATGACCACTTCTTCCTTAACGATCCAGTGTTGACATCATCTCTTCCATTCATGGAGGCTTCCCAACTCTTCCAGGCAGAGTGAGTCATCCTTTTCCCTGGGCTCCTCTGGCATCTTATAGAGACTTCTGTTGTGGATGCCCCTGCTCTGAGCCACAATGATGTGTCGACAAGTTTGTCTCTCCCACAACATGCACTATGGGATTATTTAAAACAGAGATGGGGTCATGAATTTCTGGTTTGGCAGGTTTGAAAATATTATGCAGAACATTACAGTTTTTTTAATAAAAGAAAAATGAATAAACAGAAGGATAAAGCATTAAGCTTAACCTCTGTATACAGAATTCTTTAACTGTAAAAAGATGATAATAAAGAGACCCAGCTGGGTGGATTAAATGATTGACTCCAATTCTTTACTCTTTCCTTTTGGGCCACATGGGCAGAAGCTTGGGTGTGTTACTCACTTTGGCAAAGAACATGCGAGGGTGCCAGTTCTAAGCCTGTACCTTAAGAAGAATCACTGTGTCTCTTTACTTCTTTCCTTCTACCATTACCATGAGAAGCATTCTTTCTGGATACCTGTTTCTATTATCCCTACAGCCTGGATTGCAGTATGAAGACATGTGCCGAAGAAATGCCCAAGCCAACCCCAGACCTACAGTGGGAAGCTGAACAGCCCAGAGAAGCTCAGCCTAGGGCAACAGAGGCAGCCTAGTCAACCTACAGATATGGGACAATAAATGCGTGTTTTTAAGCCACCGAATTCTGGGGGGTGATTCGTTCCACAGCATTATAATGGCAATAGCTGATGCTTCAACCTCATTTAGTTTTTGTGAGGGCTAAATCTGATAATTCATGTCAAAAGCCCTAGAACATGGTAAGCACAGATATTAGGATTCATCATTATTAATGTTTGATCTTTATTAACTTATAAAACTAAGTATTGTATGGGAAAGACCAGTTGGAAGAAAAAGAAAGCAAGAATCTATTTCTCAAATTCAATGGGGTTCTCATAGCTGAACTTGGCAATTTCTTTGATATTTGCTAACAGTCTTTCATAGAATGTGAGGTAAGATGATGGGAGGCCTCAGAAAATTCAAATTTAAACAGAAAGAAAAACAGTCTTGGCACAATGGCTCTCGAGCATGGTGGTTGCATACCCACTTCTGTCATCATTGGGATGATCCACCAGCTTTCTTACGGCATTTTCATTTTGCAAAGCACTTCATTTAGCAATCCCTCACTTAACCACTCCTTGGAGCCAATCTGTACAAAAAAATAGAGAGTTAATTCCTAGAGACTGCCAAAAAGTGATACTTCTAAAGCTGTAGCCAATAGCCTCTCTTTGTTCATTGATGTATCCCATAGTCCCATCTTCATCCCAAATTGCCCTTCTAATCTCCAGACTAAGATGTCTAATAGAGGCCAGACATCCACGCCATGAGGTCCCAGACTCACATCATGCTTAAGATGTCAAAAACAGAATCCATCATCTTCTCTCTGTATCTAGGCCCTTGGCCCCAAGCTGTGGCTCCAATAGGGTCCTTATCTCAGTATCCAAACCAGAACCTGGTGGCATTCATAACTCCTCTCTCACTCTCCCTTTCTCTATTCCTTTCCCCAGGCATCCAAGTTCTAATTATTTCTCAAATCACTCCACCTCACTCCATCATCACTTCTTTCATGTCACCTTTTGCCTAGTTAACAGTAAAAACTTCCCTATATGTCTCCCTGTCTCAACTTCTCTATCGTTTATCTGTCCTCCAAGTTGAGCTCTTTCTGCTTTTTCTTCATACTACTTATCATTGATCACCATATTTTTTTTTACTGTGCATATCTGTCTATGTGTGCCTGTATGGGTGTATGTGCATGTGTGCATGTTTTCCTAAGTATACTTCATTCTCCCTATTGGATTGTAAATTCCCTGTCTTTAGGAGTCATGCCTAGAATTTTGTTCATATTCAAGAAAAACTTGGTAGACCTAATCAAAAGTCAGGTTAGATATTTAACCAAGCTCTCTGGATAAATATTTCTATTCCTCTATTCCCATTCGTATTAGTACATTCTCACACTGCTAATAAAGACATTCTTGAAACTGGGCAATTTATAAAGGAAAGAGGTTTAATTGACTCACAGTTCCACATGGCTGGGAAGTCCTCACAATCATGGATGAAGGTTAAGGAGGAAGAAAGTCATGTCTTACATGGTGGCAGGCAACAGAGAGCTTATGTAGGGGAACTCTGCTTTATAAAACCATCAGATCTCCTGAGACTTATTCACTGTCATGAAGACAGCATGGGAAAGACCCGCCCCAATGATTCAATTATCTCCTACTTGGTCCCTCCCATGACACATGGGAATTATGGGAGCTGCAGTTCAAGAGGAGATTTGGGTGGGGACACAGCCAAACCATATCACCATTTATCAAAGCAGAACTATTTTGAGGGGGAAAGGCAACAATGACTTCAGAACAAATATCAGGCTACCAGTGATCAACTGAATCCCAGTTCAGAGTATAGCGGTTTGTAATAGTTTACGTAGGAAAGACTCTTGATAGGAGTAAGGGTTGAAAGGCACATCAAAAAATAAGGTGAAAGAGTGGCTGGACGCGGTCGCTCACGCCTGTAATCCCAACACTTTGGAAGGCTGAGGCGGGTGGATCACTTAAGGTCAGCAGTTTGAGACCAGCCTGGCTAACATGGTCAAACCCTGTCTCTACTAAAAATACAGAAATTAGCTGGGCATGGTGGCACACGCCTGGAGCCCCAGCTACTCGGGTAGCTGAGGCACAAGAATTGCTTGAACCTGGGAGACGGAAGTTGCAGTGAGCCAAGGTCACACCACTGCACTCCAGTCTAGGCGACAGACTGACACTCTGTCTCAAAATAATAATAATAATAATAATAATAATAATAATAATAATAATAATAAGGTGAAAGAGGAGGAGACACTAACATTACAAAACACATGGTGATTGCCAGGTGCTGCTAAGGCTGTTTCTGCCCCTTTATCTGATTCATCTTCAGAGGCTGGGAGGTAGGAAGAGGGACCAGCAGGAATTTGAGAGATGAGGTCCATCTGCGAAGGTCTGCATCCACAACCTGCTAGCTACGTTGTTCATCATGTTTATAATTCACTGATAAGATGTGTAATACAGGGATGATTATAAAAGTACTTACCTTTAAAGTCATTTTGACAAATGAAATAAAACCTCATACAGTCTCATGCAGTCCTCAATGCTACCATTTAGAGATTGTTAATATCCATTTTACAGACAAGATAAACCCTGTCAGGACAGCTTGGTAATTGATACAAGTGAAGAGTAAAGCTGAGAATCTAGTCCTTATCGAGCCTAAAGTCCAAGTACCTTCCAATATTCTCTCAGTCTGGGATTGGAGGGACAAGATGGGAGAGGACATGCAGGAACAATCTCTAGGAATTGCCCTGTTGTTACTCATCACCACCCACCTCCCTAAATACCTTTCTCCACACATTTATCTATCTCATCTGGCCAAATGTTTTCGCTTCTTTGAGGACTACCAGAAATATTGCTTCCATGATTATGTCGGCTAAGCTCATGGTGCTGTCACATGGGCTCTAACTCAGACCCTGATCCTATCATTGTCTTCCCAAACCTTGAGATGACAGTAACACTTTCAGCTGAGATATATATATATATATGTATGTTATGTGTTTTTGGAGGGGGGGCTGTTGGAAGTCAACACATTATTTACCACAAGGGGTTAATTTTCTGAGGCGAAAATAGTCTTTTCAGCCTTTTTATTGTGCATCGTTTTTCAAGGAAGATGTTGGGGGTTATAGTGATAGTGCACACAAATGAAATGACCTTGGTGCTGTTGGCAAAGACTTGGATCTGCTCTGAGTTTAAAGGGAGAAGACAAGGATGCTCCTGAATACGTGAGCAGGCTGACTGCACTAAGGGGGAGAATGGCTGAGTCCTAACTATCTTTTAGATGTCAAGTGCATTTTTTTCTCCTCTGAGAAAGAGAATGTTTTGTTTATGATGTGGCTTTGGGTGGATTAAGTTGGGCAGGCAGCACACAAAAGGAATCCTCTTAAGCCTCATCTCCTCTGAGGCCCCCTGTTTTCCACTTTCTGACAGCACTGGCTGTGACTTCAGTCTTGCTACCTGCCTGATCTTTCACCCTAGGACAGAAACAAAGGGGATGAAATTGAAGGCTCAGCAAGGGAGCCTGGCTTTTCACCTTGCAGGTGTGAGGAAGAAAAGGCTGGTGTGGGGGAGGGAACTGCAAGGAATGCCCCTACACGCTGTGGTCTACTCTTCCAAACACCCGAAAAGCCTGTGTGGAGTCACACGCGCACCCCACCCCGCCCTCCGGCAACAGCACAACGGGTTTATGGGTCGGAGTGGGGGAAGGGACACTTTGTAAATGCAGCTGGTCGTCATTTTAAATCTTAGTAAAAGAAGAAAACGTGCAGACAAAATAAGCTGTCTGGACAAACCACTAGGTGGATTAGTAATGCCTGAACTTGACGGAGAAGCCAGAGCCCAGGGTCAAAGGATAAACTGATTGGTGGGACCTTTTTGATGCCTGAATTTTAGTGAAGCGATTAGTCCCAATTAGAATGACACTGGAGAAGAGGCTGGAAAGCTGGGGCCTCTGGAGCATGTCAAGAGAAGGGGTTTGTTGGCTGAGGCACAAGTGAAGATGGGTGATTAGGAAACATAATTTGCTCAATTACTTGTGATTTGGCTCAAGTTGGTTTTTAGGACTGTTTTTGTAACCTGAAAATAGGGGCCTTAGAAGCCTTTGAAACGTAGAGTGAAATAATTTCAACCCAAAGCAGACTTTAAGAACGTAAAATCTGCCAGACTAGTTTGGAATCACCGTGGGCCCAGGCTGCCATTTTGTCATTGACAGGGGCATCTGGGGCAGGAGGGAAAGGGATGAACTGTGAAACGCAAGAATTAAGGAAGTACCTTATATTTTTCTAGCAGTTGTGTTAGTCCATTTGCATTGCTATAAAGGCATTTCTGAGGCTGGGTAATTTATTTTTTAAAAAGAGGTTTATTTGGCTCGCAGCTCTGCCAGCTCTACAAGACGAATTATGTCAGCCTCTGCTTCTGTAGAGGGCTTCAGGAAGCTTCCATTCATAATGGAAGGCAAGGTGGAGCTGGTGAGCACATATCACATGGAGAGGGAAGAAGAGAGTAAGTGGGGAGGACGTGCTAGGCTCTTTTTTAACAATCAAATCTCTCAGAGACTAATAGAGACTAAGCAAGAACTTACGGACTGGCACCAAGCCATTCATGAGGAATCTGCCCCTGTGACCCAAACACCTCCCACTAGGCCCAACCTCCAACTCTGGGGATTACATTTCAACATGAGATTTGAAGAAGACAAATATCCAAACTATATCAGTAGTCTATCAGAGACTGTCACCTAAATCAGCCACTGAACCTATTCCCAAGCTATCATTGTGTTTGCCTTTCCTGCCTTTTGGAGTTAAATGGTGGTGTGTTGACCTGATCCCTTACTAGTTGTATGGACTCTGGCAAGCAACTAAAGCTCTTAATATCAGCATCCACGTTTTAAATATAGGTCAAATAATAGCTATTTTCATATAACTGTTTTGATCAGTAAGTGGGAAAATAATAAAATATGGTTAATAATACTATAGCACTTACAACTTACCACATACTGAACTAAACAACATACACGTATTTTAGCTCATTCCTCCTCATACTAGCTATGAATTTGGATTTCATAAACCCCATTTCAGAGCATAGGAAATTGTTCATTCTACGATTGGGCTTACCTTGGGATCAGAGCTAAGAGCTTGGTGGCTGTGGGGCTGTCCTCCAACCTTTGTGTCTCAGGATCTGCTCAGCTCACAGAGTAGAGGGTATGAGTGAATGGACTGGTTCTTACCTCAGTTTTAGTTGTTTCAGAAATATGCATTCAGTCAGTTGCCTGAAAGATTGGGCAATTCAATGTGATAGAAGCTGAGACAATCGCATGCATATTATCCCAGATAAGAAAGAGTCTTTTCTGAGAAATAGAAATAGCTGGCCTCAAACTGTATTTATAATCACTTTCTCCTGTGCTTTGCACAGAGTCCAAGAACCGCATGAACCAAACTATAGAATAAATTAAGATATTTGAGTTTAACAGACAAAATATTGCCTTTTTAAAAATAACTTGAAACGATATTCCAGTGGTGGCTTCAGTCTCACTTTGTTCCTTCAAAAAATATATATATCTTGTTATGAAAAAAGCTGAAATATATATATTAAAATATATAAGAATATATGTTAAATGTATTTAA
>NW_016803891.1:1015157-1056622 GCF_001698545.2 Rhinopithecus bieti | reverse complement strand
TTTAAAATATATATTAAAGGTACATGAAATATATATTAAATATATTAAATGTATAAGAAATATATATGAAATATATGTATATGAAATATATAGAATGTATATTCAAATATGTACTATATATGAAATGTATATGAAATACATACACAAAATATATATACAAAATCTATATGAAATATATACACAAAATATATACATGAAATATATATATTTCAACTTCCCTCAGAACAGGATGGGGCCTAAAATATAAGAATCTTTAAGCTTTTACGTAATTCTTTCCTCTATGTTTTCCACATGTATGGAAGAAAGCATATGTATTACAGTAGGAACATTTTATTTCTAGTGATTGCCTATTCCTAGACAACTTGATTTTGTCAAGCCAGATAGAAGAACTCATTTTAAATAGTGACCATGGACATGAGTAAAATATCTGTTAACAAGACACAGAGAGAACCAAGAACTAAGTTAAGCTGTCACCAACAAAGATGCAAAGTTCACTGAATGTTAAAAGAGTTGGGCTGGCTAACTCCAGTAATCTGACTTGAATATTAGAAGGGTTTAACTGTTAAGCTGCAGCAGAGTTTCTCAGACTCAGCACTATTGATATTTTGAACTGGGCGATGCTTTGTTGTAGAGAGCTGTCCGGTGCATTACAGCATGTTAGCAGCATCCCTGACCTCCTTCCATCAGATGTTAGCAGCACCATCACCCCCAGCTGTTACAACCCAAAATATTGTAGACATTGCCAAATGGCTACTATGAGAGCAAAATCACTCCTCTTAAGAATCAGATTTAATTTATATTTGACTTACATTTATACCAGAGATTAGCAATTTTGTTTGTTTGTTTTTTGTTTCATTGCAAAGAGTAATAGAGTAAGTATTTTAGACTTGGGAACTACTACTATACTATGTCAATATTGTGTAAAAACATTTATACATAATATATAAATAAAAGAGCATGCCTTTGTTCCAAAAAAAACCTTTATTTAGAAAAAAAAAATAAAACCAGAAGTCTGGCTGGATTTGACCTCTGATTTATTTCACTGAGAAATAACAGGGAATAAGATTATATAATATGTTGCTTGTAATGAGTGAAAAAGAACTTTTCTACTCAAAAATCAAATAAATGTCACTGACAGCTCCATTCAGAGATATCTGCCACCATCTTCTCAATATGAGTATACACACATACACACACGCACACATGCACACGTGCTTTTTTTTTGTTAAGGACACAAATTTGAAATCTTAGTATATATAATTTTATATCTGAATGTTTACTTCATCACATTATTTATAACATAAGTAATTTTTGGTGTTGTATATTCTTTTTTTTTTTTTTTTTTTTTTTTTGAGATGGAGTCTTGCTCTGTTGCCCAGGCTGGACTGCAGTGGTGCAATCTCAGCTCACTGCAAGTTCCACCTCCTGGGTTCATGCCATTCTCCTGACTCAGCCTTCTGAGTAGCTGGGATCACAGGCACCACGCCTAGCTAATTTTTTTGTATTTTTAGTAGAGATGGGGTTTCACTGCATTTGCCAGGATGGTTTCGATCTCTTGACCTTGTGATCAGCCCGCCTCGGCCTCCCAAAGTGCTGGGATTACAGGAGTGAGCCACCACGCCCGGCCTGTATATTCTTAATAAACCCAATTTTTAATGACTGGGTAAGTCATTCATTTTATTGAAATATCATAGTTTATTTCCTATAATTAGATATTTTCTTTTCCCATTTTTTCCTATCATGTGAACAAAAGTGCAATGAATATCTATCCATTTATCTGATAATTTTATAAGAAAATTTCTAATAGTAGATTAAATAATCAAAATAGTTTTAAATTTTCTTAATCATTTTTACAAATTGACATTCAGAAATTATCCAATGGCTTATATTCCCAATAGAGAATTAGATATTTGGAATTTAGTTGCATCCTTGATTGTAAACTTGCAACAGGCAGGGTGCACAGCTTTCCACTTTAACCATTCCCCATAGTACCCTGAACAATGTCTGCTATAACCCTCCACATGTAGAGCAGAACACAGAATTCCAAAACCGAGATATATGCTATTGTAGAAAATGTAAAATGTATTTTCATATCTTCAGAACAACTCTGGTTTGCAGTTCATGTGAGTGACTGATTGTACATGGAATGTCCCAGCAAGTATGGGACAAGCAGTGAAGGCCACAGTCTCAGGATCCAAGTTGCATAAATGGACATGTCGCAGGTTGAGTGGGTGTGAAAAAATGACATAGGACTCACATAGTAGAGTTACTGACATGAAAGGAAGACCAGGAGGGGTCCCATTTCCTTGCACAATTCTAGGGTCTGTGTGCTTTAAATGTGTGGAATATTACCATTAGGAAAATATCATTTATGTGGATCATTGAATTTCCTGTTTTTAATCCCTGCAAGCATTCTGGCAATCTTCAGAGGTAGCAGAAACCACAGTCGTGCTGTACAGAATCTCAAGCTTGCATAGGCCACCCAATCCTATGGGGAAATTTCTTATAACTGGTTCTTTCTCACAATTCCTCCAGGCCTAGGTGAGACAGCTGACCAAACTGCAGACCTGGGCTCTGTTGAAGGAACGAGGAAAGCTAAAATCTAGCACGTCTTGTGTTTTATCCTCCAGGGTTGAGTCTAATATGGGGTGAGAGGTCTGAGCCACACAAATTTTCCATAGAAAACTGGAGAGAACTAGTGCTTTGCCTCTGAGTGCTTATTTCTGTGGCTCTTTGGCAGTGTTCCTTGAGCTCATTTCACCAGAACAGATTGTCGATATTAGACCAGTCCTCAGAAACCTCTGGCATTCAATCTCAGCAAATTATGTGTGTGTGTGTCTGCGTGTGTGTGTGTGTATGTGTATATCTGTATGTAGATATTTATGTATAGATATCTGTATCTCGATAGATATCTAAATCTCGATATATATCTATATATCTATCATAGATGGCAGCAGATATCTAGATAGATGTCGATATAGATATCTGCAGGTATGTTTGAAAATCTTAAGATCATGATGATGTAAATGATGAACCCAGTGCCCTGTGTTTACAGCCTTATCACCCTGATCATGTGGTTTTAAATGTTTCAGTTACAGATTATTTGGCCAGGAAATCAATACTGTCTTCAAAGATCTTTATGCACTATTAGTTCTCAGTGATACTGGTTACTGGATGGGCACAGAGAACACATTCTGAAAGAACTGTGACTGCTTTTGGTGAAAATGAGTAAATGTGACCTAGCATTGTGAAAAGAACACACGTCACCTGCGTCAGGCTCTCTGCTTGGACTGACACTCTTGGCAGCGTCTTAAGGCACTTGCAGCCTGTCATAACCCTTCACTGAGAAAGTGACATACGATTAAAGGCCTCAGTTCTGTTACACACTTACATAAATGCGGTATTCCTGGATGAAGCACTTTGTGCTGCTGCAGCTAAAATTGCAGCCCATAACCCACACTTAGCACTTTCTATTTTCTTTCTTGGCTTTATTTTTGCCTATAGAACTGATCATTATTTAATATGTGATAGATTGACTTATTTACCCTGAGTATTGACTATCCTCACTGAACTCTAAGCTCAGCAAGGGCAGGTTGTGTGTGGTTGTTTCTGTTTTTCTTTGCTGTGTGGAACCATTATCTAAAACAGTTGGCAATGTACTTTGATTGCAGGGCACACAACAGTAGCTGGATAAGCTTCCTTCTTGGATAGCTTAGGAGCTTCTGAGGGCAGCCATTATGTATGGGAATAGTAAATGTTTAATTTATTATTGTGATTTTCCTAAATTTGGTCCTGAGATATCTCTCTGGACATAGCCTTAAGCTATGATAATCGCTTTCTAGGAGAGCCCTGACCGGGGAAAGTTAAGTTAAGGTATATTGATTAGGTGTGATGCAGGGCAGGCAACACAACAAAACAGAAAATAAAAGAAACATTTGATCACTCACAGGTCCACGAGAGAGGAGGTGTGCTTAAGAGGACTGACTGGAAGTCCAAAGATAGTATGGCATATAACCAATGGGTGGAGAGCAGGAGCCAGAGATGACATATGGGATGAGGCCTTCATTAAGGTCCATGAGTATTATCCATCAGGCTTTCCTGTAGGGATTGTGGATTGGTCAAGTTAAAGAAAACACTTGTGAACAGGAGTGCTTATCTACATGACTCTGGCATTGACCATTCAGTTTTATCATGGACAGTAGCTGTGGGATTTTAGGTTAGTGAGTTAAGAATAAGCGGGCCATATTGCAAACAACATGGGAAAGAAAAGTTTTAACTTAGCCAAAAGTGAAGGAATATAAACAGGTTTCCAACAATGGATACCAGGCCTAAAAATGGATCCCAAGGCAACAACTATATTAAACAACTTTATGACATGTACATTTGTCATATAAATAGTCAGTCCTCTTGTATGTAGAGAATAAGAATAATGATTAATATGTAACATCTTTAGATTTTTGCTTAATGGATCTGCTTTTAAACGAAGAGAAGGTTACCTATTCCAGTCTGCTCTATAAGCCACACCCTCTGTAATTGTCAACCATTATTTCATCTTTATAATGGCCCTATGAGGTCAGCTTTATCTTATTTTTTAACAATTACGAAAATGGAAATTGAGGCTGCAAGATGTAAAGTGATTCCAAAATTAGCGAAATGCACAAAGTTTCCACTGTATGAGGCTGGCCTCAAGAATTCTTCAAAAGATGTGGAGTAGAAATAGCTTTGCATTTATTATGAAGTCCCACAGGCACAAAGTGCCCTCTAAAGTCATGATTTTTTTTCCTGACAATTTTTATTGGGTCAAGACATAATAACATGACATTTTTATGGGACTTTCATCTCAGAATCCCAAAGCAATCCCAAAGCACTTAGAACACATTAATTAGCTCTCACAACTTACAAGGTAGGTAGCAAATTATTTTGATAGGAAATTAACTATAATAAGGCCGGCAACAACAACATAACAAGTGCTAGTGAATTGCCTTAAAGGAATGCAAAGGACTCATATACATTTCCTAGGTTAGAGAAGAGGCTACTTATTAAAGGAAAGTGGAGCGGGAACAAGATTTGAGAAGATTTAGGATCTTTTTCTATGGGTGGATGACTTAGAGGTAGCAATGGTTCTTGTGCTATGATTAGTGAGGTTGACTATTAACTCTCAACAAACATATGGTCATCTCTTCAAAAATAATTTTTTTGAAAATATAGCTACAGAGTTATGTATATCATTCAGTTCAACATTTATTTTACACCACTATATAAAGCTTGTAGGATGGATAAGATCTGGCTATTTTTAAAAACATTATTTCTTGTCTACTGTTGTGCATGGCATCTGAGTAGAAAACGCTGAAATGAGTTTTTCCTATGCCAAGATTCCAATATATCGCTTTTCTACTGTAATGACAGCAATATTTATTGAAAGGCACATTTGTCTTTTCACTTACCTGTTTACTGAAGCCTTGAGAATAATTCCCAAATGGAATAATAGAGTTCCATTAATCTGAGAAACTCTTATGATTTGTCTATTATAAAGTAGTAACTGGGTTATCCCCTGGATAATTAAGAATCATTAACTTAGTCCAGGTTGTTAAAGATGATCCGATGAGGAAGACAGGTGAATTTACTCAAGTAAAACAGAAACACATGGAGATAAATGGCTACCAAAGTTCCCAGAGCTAAATGCTGATGGAGATGAGATTCATCCTTTGATCTCTGACTCAAATCTGGTGCTCTTTCTCATTCATTCCACTGATAAAGAAAAATGGCTTTGAGTCTCTCCTCCACCTTATCCTGTGCGTATAAAAACCCCAGACTGAGCCGGTAGATGGGACTATGTCTGGACATCAGAGAGAAGCAGCTTGACTTCAGAGGGACAGCTAGACCATGTGACTTTGGAGAACAATCTGGCTGGATATGGCTGGACTTCAGGGGAAGATTACCTACCCACCCCATCCCCTTTTCAGCTCCCCTTCCCACTAAGAGCCACTTTCATTGGCAATAAAATCCCCCTCATTTACCGTCTTTCAATTTGTTCATGTGACCTCATTTTTCCTGGATGCCAGACAAGAGCTCAGGAGCCACAAGTGCAGATACAAAAGGCTGTCACACTGGTCCTTTGCCCTTGCTGGCAGAGGGCAGCTGTCTCACGCAGAAAGGCAGAGGACCCACTAAGCTGTTAACACTTAAGCCGTCCATGGATGGCAGAGCTAAAAGAGCACTGTGGGGCCTCAGGGGGCACAGGCACCCCTGCCTGGACATTGCCGTGGGGCCTACATGGAATTCACTCCTGCTGGCACTAAAGCATCCGGCTGGTTCCTGCACCTGCTTACCTGTGTGCTCCCTCTCATGAGTAGAATGCAGTGGGTCTGCGTGAGTGGACTTTGATCCCAAGAGTGCTGAAGCAGCCAGCTGGTTCCGGATCTCATTCACTCCAGTTCCCATACTCATTTGCTCACACTTTCCCTCCTGCTAGGGGTTGAGAGTGGAGGGCTGAGTAAAAGAGGCACTCCTGTCGTGAGTCCTGTGAAGGGGTCAGGGACATATTCTGCTTCACAATCACAGTTTTTCTTTCTTAAATGTCCTTCTGAACCTTGGGACATTATTTACTTGATCTTTCAAAGGGATCACCTGACCTGAGGTTTAGGGATTATGTCTGTGGAGTCAAGTCAGATATATTTGTTTGCTAAGGTTGCCATAACAATGTTCCACAGACTGGGTGGCTTAAACCATGGACACTTATTTTCTGGAGGTTAAAAGTTTGAGATCAATGTGTCAGCAGTGTTGGTTTCTTCCTAGACCTCTCCCCTTGGCTTGTAGATGGCCACCTTCCCCCTGTGTCTTCACACAGATTTCCTCTGCATATGGGTCTTCCTTATCTCTCTTCTCATAAGAACATCACTCATACTAAATGAGAACCCACCCAGAGGACCTTATTTTAACTGAATTACCTCCTTAAACACAGTCATATTCTGTAGGGGTTAGGACTTCAATCGGACATAAATGAGCCCGTAACACTGGATGTGTGGAAACACTGAGCTCCGTAACCTGGAGGCAAGATTATGCCTATCGTAATAATAATAGGTATTTTAAATTCAAGTTCCACCACATGACAGGGAATGGACGTGCTTTATCCCATGTTGTGTCATTAAAGCCTCACAAATCATGTCTTACTGGGCCTGTTTTCTAGGTTAGGTAGCTAAGAGAAGGTAAGTGATTTCCCTGAAATCACACAGCTATTAAGTGGCACAGGCTGAGATTCCCGTTGACCTCCAAAGCTCCTGTGAGTTTCTCTCCCGTTGGATTCAAATGCTGCAGCACTCTCAAGGGGATGCCCTCGCTGAAACACAATGCCAGGCCTGTCACTCAGAGCCTGAGTTCTTAAGCCACGAGGGTGGAAGCCTCAGTAGTGAAGGGAAACAGCCCAGACCAGAGGCACTGCAACTCTCAATGCAACACCAGGAGCCTTTCATGAAAGGCCACTCAGCCAGGCCCAGGAAGGCTGAAAGACATTTAAGTACTGCATGTTCTAACATGTGGAAAGCAATAGCTCTCCACCAGGCAGGCCTGAAATCAAAAGCCCAACGCCATTGCCTCTCTGAGGGGCAGCCTGTCTCCCAGGAATGTGGCCATGATAAACGAGAAATATGTATAAAGTGTGAGCCCTTGCCCCAAAGGGTGCTGAATAAATGCCGGGCATTATACTATTGTTTATTTGGGCTACCAAAGTGCATTGGACTGAACAAGAGTATTTCTTTCACTGACAACCGTGGTCATTGTGGTGAGAAGATTTATGTTAGGATGTATGAATGATGCCTCTGTGTACATGTGTGTGTTTATGTGTGCGTGTGTGTGTGTGTGCGTTGCTAATATTTGGTGTGCTGTGTAGGGTAATGGGGGCTGCATTTATCCTGGAAAATGAGCTGGAAATTTCAGGAAAGTTTTGGTTACCCACAATTCCCATTTGACGGCCTTTCTGAAAGTTTTAGATTTAATCACAGAATCTGTATTTGAAGAGGAGCTCAGGGATTGCCTAATCCTTGTGTCCACCTAGTTTCAAGGCTTTCCTATAACATTCTGGAGATGTAGTTAAACAACTTCTGATTGAACACTTCTGCTGATGGTGAGCTCACTACCTCTGGAGGGACATTTGTTCCTTTTGCTGACAGCTTAAGGGAACGGAGGAAAGGAGCCTTTATAGGGCACTTTGAATGCTTCAGGCACTGTGCCCAAAGCTTTACATGTGTCGTTGCATCTACTTGTCTTCATAACACTTGAGGTAGTTTTTACTTCCATTATTATTATTACCAGGAGCAAGGCTTACTGGGAACCACCTACACTTCTTTGCACTTTATATATAGTAAGTCATTTAGTTTTTCTAACAACCCTCTGAAGTAGCTACTTTTATTTCTCTCATTTTATGGATGATGAAACTGAGGCTCAAAGAGGTTAAACAGCTTGCTCGAGTTCACATATCTAGAAAGTGAATTTGAACACTGGCAGTAGGTCCAGAACTCACACTTACATAGTAATGTTCTGCTGCCTCTAATTATCCTCATTTAAATGACAATAAAACTGAGTCACAGTGCCTATGTGACAGGTCACAGGTCACACAGTGAAAA
Source organism: Rhinopithecus bieti (assembly GCF_001698545.2). NCBI lineage: Eukaryota > Metazoa > Chordata > Mammalia > Primates > Cercopithecidae > Rhinopithecus > Rhinopithecus bieti. Next base: position 1,048,004 of record NW_016803891.1, on the reverse strand, counting down.
AGTGACAAAATGGTGATCTGAATCTGGTTCTGCCTGACTCCAAATTCTTGTTTTCGTAACTCCATATGGCCTTCAGGTATGACAATGTGCTACTTGTACCGACTGAGACAAAATTGACGTCCCTTAAATCCTGTGCATGGACCCTTCAGGGTCTGCTGTAGAATTAATCCACAATAGCATTTCAGACTTATAAGCAGCTCAGGTTGGCTTCAAGTCTAAACATACGCAGTTTTTTGTTATTCCTTGCTCTTTAAAAGTTCTACATTCTGTCCTCTCATTGTCTCCTTCCAAAAGAGGAAAATTTCAAGTGGGGCAACCATCCTTGAGCCCCAATAATACGGCGTGATCTGAATGGACCAGAACAAACAGAACTATAATATCCCCCTGCTCCTTTATTCAGTTGGTCAATTACTTGGTAAGCAAATAAAAGTGCATTCAATGATCTGTTAAATATCAATGATTGGCTGTCATATATATATGTATATCTATGTGTGTGTGTGTGTGTGTGTATATATATATATATATGAGTACTTTGGGCTGTGAAATATTGGTCTATTTAGTCATGCACTTGCACATAATATTTTTATAGCGATTGCATTTTAAAAATACTGATATGTGATGACCACATCCCCTCCTTTTTTTTTTTGAAATTGTCCTGGTTAGTCTTAGTCGTATATGTTTCCCTATTAATTTCAGAATAATATTTTAGGTTTTGTAAAATGTTCTGTTGATATTTTCATTGTTACTACACTTAGATTATAGTTTCCTGACACTTTTTTCATATTCAATCTTTTAACCCATGAACATGGTATCTCTCATGGTTTGAGTTTCGTTTTTTCTCTTTGGGTAAATGTTAAAGGTTCCCCTATAAAGGTTTGACATATTTTGTTAGATTTATTTAAAGGAACTTTACACTTTTAGTTGACATTGTAAAGGTTATCTTATAATACGGTTTTTGAACGTACTTTTTTTTTAACATTCTAATATTTTTTGTGTTTTATTTGCATTTTGATACTTACGTCTTCACAGTATGTTTTGTGGAATCTTTGGCTTCTGGGAAGTCACCACAACTCCAGGCGTCTTGAGGTGGGAGTGAATTCTGATGCATAGAGAGCAGGACTCAAGATCCCTCTCCTCTAAACCACTTGGATTTGTTCTGTTCTAATTGAAATTATATATTAGAAATTCAGGTGTGAAAACCATGCTACTGGAAAAACTACTGTCATATATATATATATTACATGTTATATATATATAAAACCATGCTACCAGAAAACCACTGTCATATATATAATTTAAAACATATATAAAACTATATATATATATATATATGTACACAATGTACACACACACAGAGAGAGAGAGAGACTGTAGATAACACTTCTGGGCTCTGGTTACACCATTTTATTTATTTTATTTTCCAAGAACTTGAAGAAGTAGCCACCTTTAGTGATTACTAATCTCTGGTCTGCATCATCTTCATCCTCTTTTTATCTATCTCATAATTTCTAATCCAATTTAACAATATTACTGAATTAGACCCTCAAATTAAAATCCATTTCTTGAACAAAGTAATGGACACTTTAAAAGTTGTACATGAGACTACAGACCCAGAATGATCAAAACCAAAATGCAATCTTATCAAATTATTGGACCTGAAATAATCTTTAGGCGTCTATAATGAAAAAGCAAATTACTTTTAAGGGAATAAAATTGAATTATCATCAGACTTTTTGACAACAATGCTTTATTGCAGGAAAAAAATGGACTAATTTAAGACACTCAGGAAAAGAAAATATCTTTACAATAAACCCGACTTTCAGTATAAAGGACAAAAGCTGTACTCAACCTGTAAGCACTCAGGAATATTGCTCCCATGAGCCTTCTGAGGAATTTAGTTGAGAACAAACATTAGGGAACCAAAATGACTAGAGACATAATGACATCATAACTGGTGGTGAGTTTAAAATATATCATTATTTGTATAAATAAAGACTAAATGAAGGTTTTCAGAGAGAGACAATGTAATAGCTATATATTCTGAAAATGCAGATGTAGCACAACTTTCTACATATGGGGGGAAATGGAGATCATATACAACAATCATTGTAAATGGTGTTAGTCATCATAGGTAATATTGATTTTGTTATTTTGAGACTGTTGCTTGTGTAATATGAGATGAAATAAAACCATGCTATGAAGCATTCTATTTCCCCTGTGTCCTGAGCACCGAAAGTTTCAATGTGAAAGACAGGTGTACAGATGTAATAGGGAAGAGGTTATGTAAAAGCTTTGTAATTTTGATTTTGAATTCAAAGTGTCAATAGGTACTTATGTATGTGCATGAACACGTGTGTGTTTTCTTTGCTCTGTTCACTAAAAAGTCCTCAAGACAATTATCAACCCAGTAGCAATAAGCATTCCTAGTGCCCAGATATTTATTTTGACATAGAGTTTTATGCTAAAAAATACAACTAATTGTAGGTCTCAGATGAGAAATGTAGAAGATGATCATGGAACTATGGAAAATTATTAGGGTCATGTTAGAAGACTCAAGATCCAACTTGAATAGGTTTTAATTGGCCAGATATGGCACCATTTGAGTTTCAGAAATAAAAATAATTGCAATGAATGGAAATCCATTAAATATGTTTATATCCATGTTTGAATAATGATTTTTTTTAAGAGGAAGAATGATTGATAGCCTTATGAAGATGATAAGGTATCAATGAATCATTTTGAAAACTAGTAAAAGGACACTGTAAGCATTTATTTTACCTTTCCAGTATAAACAATAACACTAGGTAACCAAGTAGACAATGAAGGCAAGGGTCTCTTTATACAAGTATTCAACTAACTAAAAAGATAATGTGTTGAATTAGAATTTCAGCAGTTTGCAATGAATTAACAGATATAGCATTATATATCAACAGATGGTAACCATGAAAAGGACAAAACAAGAAAATACATGTCTCCTGTGGTCTTGCTAAACAACATCAGAGTCTTTTCAAGGGTATCAAACCCAAGTCTGATAAAGCCTTTGGGTCTACTTACCAATTGGCAGGAAACCCGGAGGATAGAGGAACTTGCTGATCTGCACTATGTGTATGCAATCAACAAGTTCAGTTCAAATATCTTGGATCCTTCAGCAAATAATGGATAAGGAACATAAAACGTGGAGAGAAAAATCTATGGATAAAAGGAGACTTAAACGAAATGTCAAATTTAAAAATAATACAATCCTAATTATATTTGGCAAACATGGATGTTAGAACTGTTGTTAAGAGCTAGGAAGTCATTACTATAAAAGTCAGGAGTGGGACTTTTCCCTTCCCTGTGTAGGAAGGGAAGGGGTAGTGACTGGATTGACGCCTTGGTGGTTTTGGATGGTTGGTAAAGTTTTATGTCTTAACCTGGTAGTGGATCTGAGGCTTTTTGACTTAGGATAACTCATTAAACTACATATTTATTTTGCATGATTTTATCTGGGTTTCATCTTTGAACAAAGAGATTATTTTTAGTACTACATTGTCATAGAAAGAAATTCAAATATTCTGTAATAAAATAAAATGTAAAAGGTTTCTACTGTAGCTAATTTTTTGTTTTACTTTCCAGAAAAAGTCATTGGGATCAGTTGCTCAGAAACCTTTTTGGATATTTCCTGTGTATTTGTTTTACACAAGTGGTATGACATCATTCATATTGTTTCACTATTCTAAAAAATATTTACTAAATATATAATATTTCCTGGCTGGGCAAGGTGGCTCACACTTGTAGTCACAGTACTTTGGGAGGCCAAGGCAGGTGGATCACAAGGTCAGGAGATCAAGACCAGCCTTACCAACATGGTGAAATTCCGTCTCTACTAAAAATACAAAACTTAGCTGGGTGTAGTGGCATGCACCTGTAATCTCAGCCACTCAGGAGGCTGAGGCAGAAGAATCACTTGAACGCAGGAGACAGAGGTTGCAGTGGGCTGAGCTCATGCCACTGCACTCCGGCTTGGGGGACAGAGCAAGATTCTCTCTCTCAAAAAAAAAAAGAATGTATTATATATATACACACACACACACACACACACACACACACTATTTCCTTATATTCATATATGCTTACTTCATTGTATATTGAATCCTTATTTACACACTTTCACACTCATTTGAAGTATTTGTATTGGAGAATTGAATTATTAAGTTTCATGAAAGGATTGGTAGCTATTAATTTTTTATTTCTTCTCTAGTCGTTCAGAATTCTGAGTCTGAACAGTGCAGATCTTTATACATTCCCAACTCTACCCACAGCTCCACCAAATGACAACAAACAGATTATTTATTTATTTATTTATTATTATTATTATTATTTTTGAGACAGGGTCTCACTCTGTTGCCCAGACTGGAATGCAGTGGAGCGATCTTGGCTCACTGCAAGCTCCGCCTCCCAGATTCAAGCGATTCTCCTGTCTCAGCCTCCCAAGTACCTGGGACTTCAGGTGCCCACCATCATGCCCAATTAATTTTTATATTTTTAGTAGAGATGGGGTTTCACCATGTTGGCCAGGCTGGTCTTGAACTCCTGCCCTCAAATGATCAACCTGCCTCGGCCTCCCAAAGTGCTGGCATTATAGGCATGAGACACTGTGTCTGGCCCTAACAAATAATTTAAAATTAACTGATGTGTATCTACAGTTTAAAAAATAAAATAAAATCATGATACCATAACTATACCTTCGTTTGTAGTAATCAGAGGTATTCAGATACCATATTGAATTTATTAATTGCTCTTAACACAGTTTGATTTTTATTTGCAAATCTACATTGAGCTTCTTCTTTGTGCCAGGGACAACACTAGGCACCAGGTTTCTGAAGACAAATAAAGCGTAAAGCTTAAGATGACTAAGAATACTGATACTTCTTTTCTAGATTTCTTACTTAACAGGTCTCATGTATTCTTCCTGGACTTTATTCTGTCTTCATTCTAAATGGCTAATTACTTTTTGCTTAAGTAATTGCAATAGACTTCTAGCTAGCTTTCTTGTTTTGATTTTGAAGTCATTCTCCTCACTTATGACAAGGGAATTTCTCTAGTTCATGAATGTCCCTATTCTTATGCCAAATATTCTTCAGTGACCCCTTACTGATCACGTTAAACACATCATGTGGAAAACTGCATGCTCCTGTCTCTGCCCACCCAAATAGCCTTAGAGTTTATGACTCTGTTACTTGCAATTTACACTCCAGGACTACCATACAACTTTTAGATATTAGAACATGTGCATTCTGCAAAGAATGCCATTCCTTTTTCTCAACACACAAATCCCTATTCATCCTTAAGTAGCTATTTTCAGCACTGCCTCCTCTGGGAAAATGTCCCTGTCTTTTCGGGACACACTTGAGCACCACTTTCTCCATGATCTTGTGGTACTTATGACATTTCTCCATCATCATGTTATATTTTAAACTTTCTTTGCAGGATTGTCTTCTTTCTTAACTCAAAGTAACTTGAAGACAAACACGATGACTTTTCACCTTTTTACTTCCTGCTACTGGTGCAGACCTGAACATAATGCACTCAATAAATATTCCATTCATTAACTTGACAGATATTTATTAAGTTCCTAGTATCTGTCACTAACAATCTAAGTTCAGAGGATACAGCAGCACAATACAGATGAAGATCCTGCTCTCACAGGGCTTACAATCAGAAGGGACAGAAATGGGAGAGGCAAGACATAAACAACTGAACACACAAAAATATCCATTATAAGTGCCATGCAGAGAATTTATGTTGAATGTTGTGATAAAGAGTGATTGCAAGACATTTCTAGATTGGATTGTCAAGAAAGGCTTCCTAGAGGAGATGCCATTTAATCTAAACTGTAGCTGAACGGATGGATCCACCAAGGGAAGACCAGATCAGGGCCAAGGGTGCAGTGCAGAGACCTTAACACTGGAACCAGTTTGCTTCAGGACAGGAAGGAAGGCCAGCGTGGCAGGGTCATAATAAGCAAGGAGTGTGGAGTGGGTAACATTTGAGGTCAACAGAAGGAAGCAGCCAGATCATGGAAGGCTGTGTAAGTGGTATTATGGAGTTTGTATTTTATCCTATGGAAAATGGGAAGGCTCGGAAAATGTTTTAAGTAGATGAGGGAAAGAGTTAACACAGGGAGCTCAATTTGGAGTCTTTTTCAGTAACCATTGCTGGTAACAATCTTCGTTTAGACCATGTGGAATACATATACTCTAGTGGAGGTGGGGAATGGAACTAGCATTGGATGCATTTTGTAAATACAATTGACAGGATTTGCTGATAGATCAGATGTTGTCATTAGTGGAAAAGACAGATCAAAGATGTCTAAATTTTTGTTTCTAATATCTTGGTGGATGTTGGTGACTTTAGCTAAGTAGAAAAAATTGGAAAGAGAAGCAGGTGTGTGTGTGTGTGTGTATATGTACATCTGTATGTGTGTATGTGTGTGTGTGAGTGCACAAGAAAGAGAGGAGAATGAGAGCAAGATAATAAAAAGTTAGATATAAAAGTCCAGTATTGGAAGATGTCAGAGGTGTAGAGAAAGCTTTGGGCAGCCAACAAATACATACCGATAAACATTTTGAAATTTTGTGTTAACAGATGGATGTGTTACTTGGCTACTGGAGAGGTCATATTACTGAAGACAAAGCAGGAACCTGTTACCACTATTTTAATAGTTTGATGATCCAGAGGCACCATGTTAAACATTTGACACCTTAACACAATAGTTTATATTATATTTGTATATAGTAGTACAATTTTATATTGTTCTGTCGTGTTTTAGAAAATTAGTTGTGAATTTGAGATTGACACAAAATGTACTATAGTTTTTCCTATTTAAAATAATGGGTAATGACCTCCCAGTTAGCATTTTATGCTGACATTCTGTGGGAGGTACCCCTAGATACTCCATGATGGCCTACAGAGCAGGTGACTGGTTGAAGTTGGCCTGGAAGATTTTATGAGCATAGCAAAGAATAAAACTCCAGATCTCAGCCCTGAGGCACTCCCACTTTGAAAGGACAAGCTAAAATGGAGAGGCAACAACAATGAATGAATGAAGAGGATATAGCCATCTAAATAGGAGAGAAAAGAACCAGATCAGTGTGATAATGAGAAAGGAAAAAGGAGAAATTATTTCTATAAAAAAGGAGAAATGAAATAATGATGAACTTCAATAGCAGAACACAGCAGTCATTGCTGGTGTTTGTAAGAGGTATTCCTGGGAAGTACAATGAAGTCGGAGCAGTAGGAAGCTCAGGAGACTGAGGGGGTAAGATCACTTGAGCCCGGGAGGTCCAGGCTGCAGTAAGCCAAGATTGCTCCACTGCACTCTAGCCTGGGTGACAGAGTGAGACCTTGTATTAAAAAAAAAAAAAAAAACAAAGAACAAAAAACTTTTCACCTTTGAGGGGTACTAAAGAATCAAGTTATTATTCTAAATTGATAAATAAGGGGAAATCAAGTATTTCTCTGCCTCTTTTTCATTGTCCATACCTTAATATAACCAAATAGTTGATGAGAGAAAATTTACTTTTTAGTATATTTCAGCTTATTCCTAGAGAAGAAACAATAAAATATGACCTTCTCAAAAGTCTAAAGAAATCTCCCATAAAACCCTGTTTTGCCTGAGTCCCCCAGTTAAGTCCCTCTCACATCTCATTGGCCAGAACTATACCACCTTTCTTTGCATAATCTAAGCACTGATAATGGTAGGGATCTACAACATTTGGCTTAAGCCAAATCAAATGTATCTCTTGGGTTGGGGATGCTACTAACCTTCTCAGGGAAATGTGACTACATGAAGGAGGCTGGAAAATCTAGATAAAATTTAGGGCTTTGAAATAAAAGAGCTAATGGTTATTGAGTTAGTAACCATCAACGTCTGCTTAAATAAGAAGCTAGTGAACAATAAAAATTCACTCAAGAAAGTTCAAGAAGTTCTTTTTACAAAGTATACCATGGGTCTTAAGAAAAAATAAGATTAATAATTTGCATATGTATAGTCAGTTTGGGGGAGCTGTATATGGGAAGCTGTTGAGGCATCCTCCCCACTCTCTCTCTTTTCATGGTCTCTCTCCTAAGGTTCCATGTCCTCTTGTTTCTCTGTAAGTATGCACTACCTCCTCCCTATAAACTACTTTTTCTTTTATTTGTATCAGATTGGACAAGGCCTTTGTTGTCACCCTGGTCTCAACTATATGCTGCTGTCTAGATCCAGCTGGCTAAATTCTCTTAGTTTCCTTATTTCAAAATTCCAAAAAGCTTGTGATGATTTACCTAGTTCATGTTTTCCTTGCTAGCCATGGAATTTTAGTCTGTCTTTGGGTAAGCTGAACTTGAGAAAGTGCCCACCGTGATCCAATTGACTGTGACAGCTGAGGCTGTGGGTTGGGGAAATTCATCTTTAGCAAGGACAGGTAATGTGAGAGACAGTCACTCGCAAAACATGTCTAATACAATTATGTTCTTTTAAGATTGTGCAGAGTAAATAACATTATTTATAAAGTGAGCACTCAATATATTTTTATTCCCTTCTCATTCATTCATTCATTCATTCATCAAACATTTATGAAATATCCACTTTCTTTCAGACATTGGAGATATACAGACAAAAAGAACAGAGTGCTTAAAGGAGACACACCTAGTCAGATAAACATTTGTAAATAGTTCAGAACACCATGGGAGTATAAACAGATGATGAACACCTACCTCAAGCTCAAGCCAACACTTGATCTGAGTCTTAAAGTCTCAGTGGGAGTTAACTATGCAAACATAGATGACAGAGGAAAGGCATCAAATTATGATGGAATAGCGTGGACACATGTAAATGCAAGAAACAGCCTTTGCGTTTCACAATTCTAAGAGTTCCATTAACATTTGATTCTGTGTGCACCTGGATTTTTGCAGGACAGCAATCATGTGGGAAACAACATAATTTAATTTCATTAGATTCTGGAAAAGAAAGAGCTGAGAAGTAGGCAAAGCCTACCCATAGAAGAATGTTCTGGATTTTAGAATAATTAACACAATGCAGGGTATTCAGATGTGGGTAGGATGAAGTAAGAACAGTCCATCTTCCATGGAAAGCAGCTATAAAACCTGGACCGAGTGGATGGAGAAGATACTTTGAGTACTCTAAAAAATAACTCGTAGCAGGAGGGGTGGCGAAGAAGGCCAAAATTCAATGTATCACTGAATCAGCAGTAAGTTTTTCATTCTTTTTTACTCCGGTATCCACATGGCCTGGTGCAACCTACCCCAGAGCCTGAAAGAACTCAAGAGAAGTACTCTAGTTATAGCTTGAGTAGTAAGAACAAATTTCCTAATGACCAGAGAGAATACAGTAAATGCTTACTTGCAAAGTATCTTATATTTCAGCCTGTAGCTTCTCACAAACACCTAGAATTCTGAGTAGAACCTTCCTATTGGATAAAGAAGCTGTGCTTTGAAGAGGGAGGAGAAAACTCTTATTTCTATACCCTCACCCCTACCTTTTCTGTCTTCCACAGCTTAACGCCAGAACTGTGCACAGCAAAGGGAAGTATGGGAGACCCTGGTGAATAAATCAGCTTTGGGAATAGTAGGCTAAAAGGGGGAGTCCTAGGAAATGAGAAAATTTTGAGATTTCAGAGAGGGAGGACTTGCAAAAATTCACCTAAAAATTATTTGTGAATTTCTGGACACACCCCAAGCAATGCATGCATGGATCTACTAAAACTAAAAGCTTAAGATTATCCATATGGTTTAAGCAAGACTTAGCATCTCACAAAGTAATAGTCAAAATATGTACAACACAATTCAAGCATTACTCAATATGTGAAGAATCAGGACAAACTTAAGAGAAACAGAAAATCAACAAATGCTATTTGGAATTATCTGACAGACTCTAAACAGCTATTTTTAAAATGCTTCAACAAGTTAAGGTAAGCATTTGTTGAAATGAATGGGAAGGTAGAAAGTCTTAACAAAAACAAATAGAAGATATAAAGAAGAAACGACTGGAAATTAAAAACAGAAAAACACATTAACCAAAGTAAAAGTATCATGGTAGGGGCTCACTAGCAGAATGAATATGCTAGAAGAAAAAGTCAGTGAACTTGAAATATGTCATTACAATTTATTTAATCTGAAAAACACAGAGAGAAAAGATGGAGAAAAAGGAACAGAGTCTCAGAGACTTATGGGAAAATACAAAAATCTAACATTTATGTCAAAGAAGTCCCAGAAGGAGATGAAAAGTAGTGTGCAGAGAAAATATTTGAAGATATGATAGTAAGAAAGCCTCTCAAATTTGACAAAACCCATAAACTGATAGATTTAAGAAGTTAAATGAACTCCAAACAGAAAACAAACAAATAAAGAAACTCACACTTGGAGACATTATAATCAAGCTGCTGGAAAGTAAAGAAAAAATATTGAAGACAACAGAGAAAATGATGCATTACTTAGGAGAGCAAAAATTTCAATGACTGTAGCTTTCTCATCAGAAACCGTGGTAGCCAGAAAGAAGTAAACAAACATTTTAAAGGGCCTAAAGAAAAACACAGTCAACCTCCGTTGAGTGAAAAATTCTTGCAGAAATGACAGTGAAATAAAGCTGTCTCAGATAAAGAACTAAGAGAATTTGTTGCCAGCGGACTTCCTCTAAAATAACTGTTAAAGAATTTTGTTTGCAGAACAAATCTTTTCTTTTAAAAAGAAAGCTATGGTTTACATCTAGCTATATTAATATCAGACAAAGTAGACTTCAGAGCAAAGAACATTAGGGATAAAGTGAGACATAACATAATGATAAGGTCAATTTCTCAAGAAGACGTAAAAGTCCTCAATGTGTAAAATAAGTACTGACAATAGAATTTCAAAACATATGAAATGAAATTTGACAGAACTGAAATAAGTGTACAAATCGACCATTATATTTAGATGTATTACCTCTGCTCTCAGTAATTCAACCTCTGTTCTCAGTAATTGATAGAGTTAGTGGATATTGAGTCTGCAAGGATGTAGAAAAACTGAACAACATCATCAAAACTGGATGTTTTTACACTTATAGAACATATCAACCAACAACCGAAGAATGTACATTCTTGTCTTCAAGTGGACAGAGATCATTCACCGAGATAGAGTGTATTCCAGGTCACAAAACAAATTTAAAAATTAAAAACATTTGAAATCATACAATTGTTATTCTTTCATTCTAACAGATTAAACTAAAATCAATAACAAAGATTACAAGAGACTCTCAAACACTTGAAAACTAAACAGACAGGGTGCAGTGGCACATGCCTGTAATCCCAGCACTTTGGGAGGCCCAGGTGGTTGCATCACACGGTCAAGAGATCGAGACCATCCTGGCCAACATGGCAAAAACTCATCTCTACTAAAATTACAAAAATTAGCTGGGCGTGGTGGTGTGTGCCTGTAGTCCCAGCTACGCGGGAGGCTGAGGCAGGAGAATTGCTTGAACCTGGGAGGTGGAGGTTGCAGTGAGCCAAGGTCACGCCACTGCACTGCAGCATGGGGACAGGGTGACACTCCGTTTCCAAAAAAAAAAAAAGAAAGAGAAAAGAAAATTGAACAGCATGTTTTTAAGTATTTTATGAGATTTAAAAATATTGTATGCCTCTCAGGTGTAAAACATTATGTTTTAATATAAATAGTGAAGTAGTTGCTATAGCTAAGCAAATTAAGATATCCATCATATTGCATAGTGATGCATTTTTGGTCTTAAAATCGTCTAAAGTCCACTCTCTTAGCAAATTTCCTGTATACAATACAATATTATAATTAGAGTTATGTGCTACAAAATGATGTTTTAGTCCATGACAGACCATGTATATAATTATGGCTCATAAAATTGTAATACTATTTTTTACTGTACCTTTTCTATGTTTAGTTACATAAATACTGTTCTGTTAAAATTGACTGCAGTATTCAGTATGGTAACATGCTGTAAAGTTTGTAGCCTAGGAATAATAGGCTATATCATATAACCTAGGCTATACCATCTACGTTTGAATAAGCGTATTCTATGATGTTCACACAATGACACAATTGTCTAACAGAATGTTTATCAGACTATATCCCAGTTATTAAGCAACACATGACTGCATATTCTTCATGTTGCACGTTGTATCTCTCGATTTACTCATCCTACATATCTGCAAGTTTACATCCTTTAAGCTTCATCTTCTCATTTCCTTTCTCTACCTCTATCCTTGGTAACTGCCATTTTATTCTGTTTCTATGTATACAGTTTTCTTTTTTAGATTCCAGATATAATTGAGATCATGCAGTATTTTTCTTTCTGTGTCTGCTTTATCTCACTTAGCACCATGCCTTCCAGGTCCATACACATGGTAGCAAATGGCCAAATTGCCTTTTTTTTTTTTTTTTTTTGTCTGAGACGGAGTCTCACTCTGCCCCTCAGGTTGGAATGCAGTGGCACAATCTCAGCTCACTGCAAGCTCCACCTCCCGGGTTCACGCCATTCTTCAGCCTCAGCTTCCCAAGTAGCTGGGACTACAGGCGCCCGCCACCACGCCCGGCTAATTTTGTTTTTGTATTTTTAGTAGAGATGGGGTTTCACTGTGTTAGCCAGGATGGTCTCAATCTCCTGACCTCATGATCCACCCACCTCGTCCTCCCAAAGTGTGGTGAGCCACCACACCCAAATTGCCTTCTTCTTTTTTTTTTTTTTGAGACGGAATCTTGCTCAGTCGCCCAGGCTGGAGTGCCGTGGCGCGATCTTGGCTCACTGCAAGCTCCATCTCCCGGGTTCACGCCATTCTCCTGCCTCAGCCTCCCGAGTAGCTGGGACTACAGACGCCAGTCACTACGCCCGGCTAATTTTTCTTTTTTGTATTTTTAGTAGAGACGCAGTTTCACCGTGTTAGCCAGGGTGGTCTCGATCTCCTGAGCTCGTGATCCGCCGTCTCGGCCTCCCAAAGTGCTGGGATTACAGGCGTGAGCCACCGGCCCGGCCTGCCTTCTTTTTTAAGGCTGAATAATATCCTCTGTGTGTGTGTGTGTGTGTGTGTGTGTGTATACACACACATATATGCATATATATATATATTTATATATATAATTTCTTAATCTGTTTACCCATCAATGGATATTTACATTGTTTCCATATCTTGGCTATTGTGAATAATGCTGCAATAAACATGGGTTTGCAGATAGTTCTATGAGGGCTAATTTTATTTCCTTTGGGTAAACAGGAAGTCCCAAGAGAATTAGAACAATATTTTGAACTGAATCAAAATAAAAATAAGACATATCAAGATTTGTGAAATTCATTTAAGGCAGTTTTTAAAGAACAATTCATAGCATTAAGTATTTATATTAGAAAAGAAGAAAAGCTTCAAATCAATACATCTGTTCTTACCTTAAGAAACTAAAAAGGGCAAAATGGACCCAAGCAAATAGAAGGAGGGAAATAACTTAAAAATAGACAGATGTCAATAATTTTTTAAATAGAAGAAGAGTAGAAAAAAGTTGGCCAATAAGTTGGCTTTTCTAAAGATCAACAAAATTTATATATCAAACTAAAACTGGAAAAAGAAAGACAAGAAAAGTTTGGATAGAATTTATTAATGAATAATACACCTAGCATTTGGTAATGTAACATGGTTACTACAGTCAATAGTAATGTAATTGTATATTTTAAAATAACTAAAAGAATGCAATTGGATTGTAACATAAAAGATAAATGCTTGAGGTGATGGAAACCCCTTTACTCTGATGTAATTATTACGCATTGCATGCCTGTAGCAAAACATCTCATGCACTGCATAAATATATATACCTATTAGGTAATCCCCAAATAAAAATGAAATAAAATAAAAAAATTTAAAAACTGGGATATTCCTTCAGAACTCATAAATATTAAGAGGGTAATAAAAAGTACTATAAATAATATTATGTACATGAATTTTATAACTTAGATAAAATTACCAATTCCTCAGAAACCACTACTAAAACTGACTCAAAATATCATAACTCAAATAGTGCCACAATTATTGAAGATAATGAATTCACAAATTAAAACCTTTCAGTAAAGAAAACCCCTGATCAAGTGGATACACTGAATAATTCTGCCAAATGCATAAAGGAGTAACACCAATTCCAGACAGTCTCTTCTAGAAATAGAGGAGGAGTGAGCACTATTTGACTTATTTTAGGAAGCCAGTATTACTCTAATACCAAAACCAGACAATGATAGTACCAAAACAAGATATAAAACAAAAGAAAAAACTACACACTAAATCCCTTATATAAATAGACACAAAAATTGACAAAATATTAAAGAATCAAATTTAGTAATAAATATTAATAAAAATAATACAGAAGACCAAGGTGGAATTTTTTAGGCAGTGCAAGGCTGATTCAATATTTGTAAATCAATTAGTGTAATTCATTATGTTAACCTGCAGAAGAAAAAAGATCATATCAATACATGTAGAAAAATCATTTGGCAAAATACATCATTTATGAGAAAAACTGTCAGACAACTAAAAGTAGAAGGAAACTTTCTTAAACCTATAACCATCCCCAAAAAACCAAGAGCTAGCATCATACTTAATGCTTCTAAAATTATTATAGAAAGGTTATAAATGGTTAAAACAGTAGAATAATGTTGTAATGCCGGGTGCGGTGGCTCTCGCCTGTAATCCCAGCACTTTGGGAGGCCGAGGCCGGTGGATCATGAGATCAGGGGATCGAGACCATCCTGGCTAACATGGTGAAACCCCGTCTCTACTAAAAATACAAAAAATTAGCCGGGTGTGGTGGCGGGGGCCTGCAGTCCCAGCTACTACGGAGGCTGAGGCAGGAAAATGACGTGAACCCGGGAGGCGGAGCTTGCAGTGAGTCGAGATCGCGCCACTGCACTCCAGCCTGGGCGACAGAGCGAGACTTTGCCTCAAAAAAAAAAAAAAGAGAGAGAATAAAGTTGTAATACTCATGCTACCTGATTTTAAGACTTACTATACTATACAGCTGCACTAATTAAGACATAGTGGCATTGAAGGGATGGACACACAGATCCATGAAACAGAAGATAATCCATAAATATACCCACTCATATGTAGCCAATTGATTTTTGACAAAGATGCAAAGGCAGTTCGATGGACAATAGATAATCCTTTCAAGAAATTGTTTTGGGAGAATTGACCATTCAAAAACAATGTAATGAACCTCAACCTCAGTCTCTTACTTAATATAAATATTAACTCAAAATCAATCACAGATTTAAATGTAAAACATTAAATGATAAACCTTTTTGAAAATCTTTGTGACCTAGTGTCAAGCAAGATATTCTTAGCTATTATCACCAAAACACAAAGCATAATTATTTTTAAAAAGTAAGAAATTGGATTTTATCAAAATTTAAAAAGCAAAACACAACAAAACATTTGCTCTTTGAAAGGTACTGTTAAAAGAATGAAAAGCAGAGTCGTAGACTGGGAGAAAATATTTACAAATCAAATGTCTGACCAATTATTTGCATACAGAATATAGTTTAAAATTATTGAAACCCAACAGTAAGAAAATAAAACCTATTATTTAATTTTTGTTTTTTGTTTTTTGGAGAAAGGGTAAAATATTTCCATGGGTACTTCACCAAAGTGGGTGTATAAAATATAAGCACATTAAAAGATGCTCAGCATCATAATTCATTCGGGAAATTTGAGTTAACACTACAATGTGGTAACAGTTCATGAGTATTAGAGTACCTAAAATTGCAAAAAAAAAAAAAAGAGAGAGAGAAAGAGAATTATGAATCACTGCGGGGAGCATGTGGAGCAACTGGAACTCTCATACAATGCTGGTGGGGATGCAAAATGATGTAGCTCCTCTGGAAAACATGTTGGCAGTTTATTGTAAAGTAAAACCTACACTTATCTGGTGACCCAGGAGTTGCACCCATAGGTATTTATCTTACAGTCATGAAAATTTATGTTCATACAGAAAGCCTGCATATGAATGTTTATTGCAGTCCTATTTATAATTGCCCTAAACTGAAAACAACTGAAGTATCTCTCAGCAGGTGAAAGGATAAACAAATTGTGGTACTTCCGTACTGGTGTGGTTTGGCTGTGTCCCATCCAAATCTCAACTTGAATTGTAGTTCCCATAATCCCCACCTGTCCTGGGAGGGACTGAATGGGAGGTAATTGAATCATTGGAATGGTTATCTTCATGCTGTTCTCTCGATAGTGAGTGAGTTTTCATGAGCTCTGATGGTTTTATAAGGGGCTTTCCCCACTGGGCACTTCTCATTCCTGCCACGATGTGAAGGATGTGTTTGCTTTCCCTTCTGCCGTGATTGTAAGTTTCCTGAGGCCTCTCCAGCCATGCTGAACTGTGAGTCAATGAAACCTCTTTCCTTTATAAATTACCCAATCTCAGTATGTCTTTATTAGCAGCATAAGAACAGACTAATACACATACAATAAAATATTTTTCAGCAATAAAAACGAATAGACTATAGATGTACCAAACAACTTGGAGGAATCCCCAAAGGATTATGCTGAGTGAGAGAAGACAGTCTCAAAGTTTATACAGTGTGTTACATTTATATAACAGTCTCAGGTCAAAACTGTACTGATGAAGAACAAATCAATGTTCACCAGGTACAGAGGAGAGAGGTTTGGATGTTAAGAAATATCAGTTTTTTGAGTGTGATGAAGCAGTCCTGTATCTTGATTGTGGTGGTGATTACAAGAATTTATACGTATGTTAGCATTCACCAAAATAAAATCAATGTGTGCCAGGTGCAGTGGCTTGTGCCTGTAATCCTACCTACTAGGGAGACTGAGGTGGAAGGATCAATTGAGTCTAGGAGTTTCAGGCTGCAGTGAGCTATGATAACTACACTGCACTCCTACCCGGGCAACAGAGTGAGACCCTGTCTCTAAATATATGTACAGGATGAATTGGTTTGGGGGCAAGACATGGACATTTTAACCCCTTACATTTCTAGAATTGCACCAAATGACTTCAAACCTTCCAGTAGGAAGATTGAAAATTTGTAGGTATTTTTCATGAAGTTTGCTTTCCTTCTGTGCAAAGGAAATTTCCCTAGCTGTAAACTCCGTTATTAAATCCTCCTCTTTGAACGTGGTTATTATTTTTAAATAGGAGCCCTTCCCCTCCCTCAGCCCCAGTGTTGTGAGGAATGGTGAGTTAAACAAGCTCAAAGTTCCATCAACAGAGAAGATGAAGACTTGGCTGGGCCCACAGCAATAAGTGATTAAGACCCCAGGTGTTTTATAAGGTAGTGACACATCAGCTCCATCAGCTCATGAATAACACAATGCAGTGGGCCTAGGAGCCTGCCTATGTACACAGTGACAGACTATGCTTTATGGATTGAACAAAATGCATTACAAATTTAGCAGGGGGGAAGGAAATCAGGTAGAATTAGGCATTTTATTGGATCAATGCCACAATGTTAAGTGAGACTAAGTGGACAAAGATAGCTTTTGTGGCATTTTCCTAAATTTTATGAATGACAAGATGTGACACAGTATGTTTTCTCTATAACTGATTTGTTTGTGAAGTCATTAGGATCATATTTACTCACTCATCTAACATTTCATGAGTCAGTCTCTGAGCCAGGCATCATGAGAGACATTGAGAATAGAAAGAAATCAGTCCTTAAAAAAGCTCTGTCTACCACCCTGATAAATCCTGAAGGATCTCTGTGGTCAATGGTACACATCATCTCATCTGACCAAAGGGTGAGGTGAGGCCACTTCCCCAGGAAGGAGTGATAGCTTTTTCCACATTCACAGATAAATTCCAGGTCTTCCCCTGACAGGCAGTAAGCAGAATGATTAGTCATGAACTCCAGAGCTACGTTGTTTAGTTTTGAATCCCTGGTCTGCAATCACTTCCTGTCTGATTCTGGGCAGGTGACTTAAACTCTCTGTGGCTTAGTTTTCTCATCTGTAGAAAGGGGATAGATAATCCTTTTTTTCTACCACACACAACTCTGATCAGGATAAGAATAAAGAATGGAGAAATCTAAAGTCCCAGCACACGGTAACACGTATACTCAGCACACAGCAAACATTCAACCAGTGCTAATTCTTATGATCGAATCCCTGCTTAATGATCTTGAACTAAAAACCTACTCTTCTGACTTACTCTCCTGTTTCATTCCAGATGTGCCCAGCTTAGGTAAATAAGGAAATTTTGTCTTTAGCACTTGGTTTTTCTGTTTCCTTTATCCTATGACGTAAAAAAGCTGTTCCTCTCTGGGTCTTGGTTTCTTTTGGTGCCCAAAGGGAGAGGTCAGAGGGGCTTGACCTAGATGGGTTGCAAGTTCCCCTCAAGCTTCAGGATTCTACACTCCAGGAAGGGAAAAATGACGCAGGCCATGGCTTTATAATTCCTACTCCTTGCTTGAGGAAGCTGTTCCCTAGTGAACTGTGACTACTTAGTAAAAAGAGCAACATTCCCCTCTAGTGGTTATTTGAAAGCAATAACTTACCTTTCGGGAGTGATTCAAAAAAAATGCTTTCAGTGTGTGGCAACAGGTAGATAACTGTAAGGTAAGATGATTCTGAGTGGTACATTAACAAGCACTTCTTAATTGTACTATTGATAATTTACATTTAAGGTACACGAGAAGAAACAGAAGTAATGCATCAAACTTAGTTGACTGCATGGATATCATTGTTTGTTCATGGTTCCAGTAGAAAAAAAATGAGGCAATTCAAAAATGATAACTAGTATTACAGGTAATAGTTTGGAGATTGGATGGATATCTTAAGGAGGAAGCTTGGAAAACACTAGTTAATTTACTTTTTATTTTTTATCAAAAGTAAGCATGTATATGATTAAAAAGTATCCAATGCAAGACTTGTTAAGGACAGCAGAACTTTTTCAAGCTAATTCCATGATATTTTCTCTGTATTTTCAAATGACATGACTATATTTCTAGATTTTGTTTTAGACCTTATATACCGACTACCCAAAACAGAAGATGGGATTTTGTTCTCTTTCATCCACCCCCACTACCACCATTTTCCCCTTTACTTCTCATTCTCTCAAATAAATTCTATTGCTTCATCTTCCCCATATATTTATCTAGCAATTTTGATTAGGTAAATGCTGATACACCCTTATTATTAGTATATAAATGCTATTTTATGTGATCCATATAATGTGATTATATGTACTTTCCTGCATGGGAAATAACCCATGAAGTCAACAATTTGGCTTACTTTCTATGTGCTTAATGATTAATTCAACTCTGAATTCTCTTCCAATTGTGTAATTCTCCTTTGAATATACAAAAATACTTTAGACAAATACCTCAGACAATTAAAAATGTCATCTTCTTAAGGAAATTCCCTCTTGTCTGTGTCTGCCTGGCCTGGTCGCTCTCTGGGACTGCACAGGCAACCCCATTATTTCTCTTCATTGTGGCAATCAATTTTGTCTCTCTCTTTTGTTGGATCTCCTATTTAGATTTTGGATCATATTTCCTGGTTTATTTCCTTATTTAGAGAAAAAGAAAATCAAGTCTTCCAGGTGATTGCTGAGAAATAATTGGAAAATTTAAGAACTTTTCTCTCTGAAAATATCTTTATTGTGGCTTTTTTTTTTTTTTAACTGAGACAAGGTCTTGCTCTGTTGTCCAGGCTGTAGTGCATTGGCACATGGCTCACTGCAGCCTTGTTCTCCTGGGCTCAAGAATCCTCCTGCCTCAACTTCCTGAGTAGCTGGGACCACAGGTGCACACCATCATGCCTGGTTTATTTACCTTTTTTTTTTTTTTTTTTGTAGACATAGGGTCTCACTATGTTTCAAGGCTAGCCAAACTCCTTGGCCCAAGCAATCCTCCCACTTTGGCTTCCCAAAGTGCTGGGATCAGGCCCAGCCTTTATTGTATTTTTATGTGAAATTGAGAGATCGTCTGTGTTTAGGGAACACATCAGTTTCCCTAGAAATTTTTAATCCATTTTCCCATTTCCTGCTAGCTTTATGTGTTGATGGTGAGAAGTGCAATATTATTTTAATTCTCATTTATGTAACTTTTATGTAAATATCTTATTTTCTCTTCAATATTCTGAAAATTCTTCATGGTAAGTCTTGGTATTGGTTTGCTTCCACGCAGCGTGCTAAGCCCTTTGAAACAGAAATTCATGTACTTTAGATTTGGGGAAGCTGTGTTGAATTTTTTTTTTTTTTTTTTTTTTTTTTTATGAAATCTTTATCTCCCAGTTTGCTACTCTGTCTGACTGGAATTCAAAATAGTTGGATGTTGAACCTCTTGGATATGTCATAATGTTTTTTCCCCCCATCTTTAATTCGTTTTCATTTCTGTCATTCTGTTCTACTTTTATATAGTGTTTACTGAATTTTATCTTCAAAAGCCTCTGTTGGAGTTTTCTTTATCTTTTCTTCCATATTTCTAGATTTTTTTTTTTGTATTTCTCATAATTCTAGGATTTCTTTTTAATCCTCTTTGAGAGTTCCTATTTCATAGCTTCCTGTTCTTATTTGTAGATTAAATATACTCTGTTATCATCTGAAAGATACTAATGACAGTACTTTGTAATTCTCTCCCCTCTGGGTTTGTGTGTTTTGTCTTTCCCCTCCCCTCCTCCTTTTCCTACCCCCTCCTACTATTTAGTTTCTGACTTTTACATTAGATATTATTTTTCAATATCAAACGACCTTGGGTGATTGCCAGTTTCTAAGGATGGGCTCTGATATTTGGTGAGAAGTTTCATGTGTGTCAAAGGGGTCTGTCCTTTCAATTTTTCAGAATAGAGAGACTTAGTTAGGGGTTTACATTAGGGAATCCCTGAAGCCAGGTGTTTTCCCTTAGACTAACTCGATGCTCTAGAGAAGATTCTTTTAATCTCCGGGAAATATCTGGCTGCCAGCACTCCGAAAGCTCCACGTGGAGAAAAGGACAGCAGGTCTCAACATTTCAACAGTATGCAAACTTTCATTGGTTTTCCATGATTTCACGATGACACTCCCATACTCATATCTAACTATGTCTGTCATCCATCTGTCAACTGACCCTTTGTTTTACCTTTCCTAAGGAATAAGCCCTCCTTCTACCTGGGTGAGAGGAATGCTATATGAACAAGAAGAGCTATCTAGGGATCTGATTGCCTTTGACAATGTTTCAACTGCATCTCTTGCGTGTTGCCCCACCTTCTCTCCCATACTCAGACGTACATGATACAATAACTTTCTGAGCCTTTAATGGGTTCGATGGCGTAAGCCTGCTAAGTTAGTTACTACAGATTAGGCATCTGCTTTCCAGCTTTCAAAATTGTTGCACTGTTCTCTCCACTTTGTCCTTATTGATTTATGCCTTAAAAAAAATAATTTACCTGTTCTTTTAGTGGTTTGCTTTGGAGTGGATGTTGGGAGAGCAAGATTGAAGTAAATATGTACATGTGATGTGTATCTGTGGTTGTATGCCCGTGTTCTCTTACTATTATTTTTCAGGATTCCCTTTTCATTCCTTGGTAAAGCAATTTTAGTGGCAATTTTTCTATAGTGTGACTAAAATAAATATCTAAAAGGTAGAATTGTGTGAATTATCTCTGGGTGTTCTTTGAAAAATGCATAGCTATTAAACTCTAAAGTGTGATTATCACAGCCTCAAAGAGGTTGTAGGAGGAGACAAGGAGTTTTTAGAGTCCTTACTGTGTGTCTAGCACTATGCTCCACTCCTTAGGATATGCTATCAAATTACATTTTAATGTAGTAAAAATTCCAGGAAGCAGATATTATTATCCTTGTTTTACAAAGAAGGAAACAGAAGGTAGCCCATAGGCTAAAGAAATACACAGCTATTGAATAAAAAATAAAGACTCAGCTAAGGTCTGCTCAAAACCTATGCCCATAATCTTGCCACTGCAGCAAACTAAATTCATTGTGTGGCTAAAACTCCACAAAGTAATTGAATTGTGCACAGTTACTCACAATTATCAGAATTCTTTCTTGTCACCAACTCGTGTTTGACTTAAAAGAGAGAAAGGGATGGCTGAGAATGTGGTCTCTGATTGGAAATTCTAACTCATGCTGTGACCTTGGGAACATTGCTTTACTTTCAGGGCCTCAATTTCTACATCAGTAAAACAAGGTCATCAGAATAAATGGTCTGTTACATTCTGATGATCTATCCTGCAGATGGTGAGCTGGAGGTGCTGAGAGCTTCAACAACGCACCCAAGTCAGATGGGAAGTCAGATGCTTGGCCACCCTCAAACTCTCTGTTTATACTCTGCAAGAAACTTCCCAACAGACAGTACGACAGCCTCCCAAATGCCAATGGGCATGAAATATGGTTTTCTCCCAAGTCCCTCTTCAGAACTGAATCTTTCCATGTCTCCTTCAGGGACTGCAGGGCCTCATCTAAACTTAAGATAAATAAATACTCCAAGATGTGGGATAGAAATGGAAGTCAAAAGGAGAGACTGGGGAAAGGAGTTAGCGAACCTTGGACCTTTTACCATATGGCCTCAGCACTTTTGATTATTTTATAAATGCATGAGGTGACACATTGGTTCTTTAAAGCCATTTTTACACATACATCCCTTTTAGGGTTATAATTCATGTGAATTTAGATAATGAGGTAATTGGATTTAATGACTAAAGCAGTGATTCAGGAAGGAGAAGATCTCAAATTATTTATAATAATAATTGATACTAATACTTGTATGGTATTACCAAGGCAACACTAAAATGGTAATAACTTCCATTTGAGAGATGGAAGAAACCATAGACATAATTTTGCCCAAGCCCCTGTTTCAAATATCTAAGAAATCTAAGACACAGACAGGCAGTGTGACTTAAGCAAAGAACTGACCAATTCAACAGCAATTCTTAATTCAGTGCTTTCCCGCACAATGCACCATCGCTTCTTCACTTATAGTGTCAGCACATCTCCCTCGATAAATATCATAGTGTGTATTTGGAACACCACAACTGATGTCTACTTGATTGGATATTTCTCAGTTTCCTGATTGCTTTGGTGAGTGATGGTGTTCTAGGCAAAGTAACTCTTAGATCATTAATAGGGAACATAGATTTTCAGAAAAGATATAGTGAAAGAATCTGAGTTGTAACATCAGAAGACGTCTACCCACAATTGCGATTGTCTTAAAAATGAAATAAGACCATTTTATATTATGATGTAAAATAAACAGTTTTAAGAAAGTATGTTTTCATTTAGTCATGGCATGCTCTCTATTTAAATACATCATGCATTTTCTATGTGCTTTGAATATAGCATATAGAATATTGCTATATTCTATAGCAATATTCTCATTAAATCCTCATAACACTAAATGAAATAGGTATAATTAGTATTCCCATTCTCTGGAGCCCAGTGATATGAGTGAGTTTCTTAAGGTCCACACCTAGTATTTGGTAGAGTTGAGATATAAACACATGCAGACCTACCCTGGAGCTGAGGACCTTTGCATCTGAGCTATCTTCCCACTTTGAGAACTTTTACATGAAGCACATTGAAGAAAGATTTTACAAATCTTAAAGGTAGGCTATTTTACTACAATTTTGTCAGCTTTATCGCCACTATGTAATCTGAGTCCAGTGTTTCACTCATTTTGGTGGCTATTTGTTTGGCAATGTCTTTTTAAGCTCTTTGGTCTCTACTTTCTACCTATTTGTTAATGAACTGCCTGATAACATCAAAGTGGTCTGTGACTTCTTAGGACAGTCATTTATAAATTGGTCAAGAAACAAACATTTTGTTTGTTTGTTTAAGATTAATTTACCCCAAATGATGGTTCATTATAATTTCTTATTGACATCCCATCATCATAATATTTTCTGAAATTTTCAGTTGCCTTATGAGAGAGAAAAGGTCAAAATTCCAACACTTATAAGACTTGTAAAAGTAGGCAAATTCTTCAACGTCTGTGTTTCTCAGCTTCATTAGTTTAAAAATAAATAAAATAAGATTAAATGAAATGACTCATTCATTCTTTTATTCAATAGTTATTAGTTGCATTTTTAATTACAAATAAGTGTTTACTGAGTTGTTAAATAAATTACCCATTTAGAGAGACATGGGTTTAAATGCTGACTTTCCCCATTACTAAATGGTTTCATACATGTTTTCTCATTTGTAATTTGTGAAAAGCAGTGCCATTTATTATCACTTCCCCTCAGGGTGGCTGTTTGGATGAAATGAGATCACATGTGGGAAGAGTAAACCACAATACTTGTGGCATAATTGGTGTTAAATAATTGTTTTTCATTCATTTACCCAAACATATTCATGCCCAAAACTGCCTCTTTCTAGTGTAAGACCTTGTTACTGAGTAAGCAGATTGCTTATACAAGGTAAGCAGTTCCAACATTTGCCTGAAATGTTTTCTTTCTCATTCAACATTGCTTGTTTACAAGGTGTCGGATCAAATGGAAGAGAGAACAATGTGATTCATGATCTTCCTCCAAGGAGGCAGCTGCAGCATAAAGGATGTCTCAGGAAACAGGATAATCTGTTTATGTGGCCACAACTCTGTGATCCCTGACCTGTCTTAATCCTTGGCAGTGGATATGTGTGGCACATTTGCCTCCAGGTAGAATTGAATGTTGCGAGGAGAAAACACTCTCTGTGTGGGTACTTTTCTTATATTGTTGCTGATAGCTTGAAAACCTGTAGTCAGTGTTTTAAATCATATTTTTCTTCATCAGGCTCAAGAGTTCACATCTCTTGCTTTGCAAGAGAAACACAGATTTTCTTGAAATCCCATCTCTCTTGAGGATTTGGGATGCTCTTGGGTATCTGCCACAGTAAGAAAACAAGCTGAAGGAATGTGGAAATGTGAAGCCATCTGGCTGCTGGTCCACTTTCACACCGGCTCTAGGGGTCACTGAGAGCCCTCCAAGGGCTGTTGAGACCCAGCTCCGACAGGAAACATTTGATCTCATTCCAGCAGTGCCCGGACATGTGTGCTTAGATATGTGGATTGTCTCCAAACTGGGTGGTGAGAGAAGATTTGAACTGGGGAACTTGAAGGAGAACTATCAAAGTTCCAAGTCCCAAGAGCTTTGATTAATATCACATTTCATTACAAGTCCTTTTTTTTTTTTTTCCTTGAGTGTGTTTCATTGGAAATTGCAAACAGTTAGCATAAGAGGGAATTTGCTTAATGTTAGATGCATGGCAATGAATAAATGATATACAGTCCCTGCTTTCCAAGGTCCCTGGTAATAGGCAGACAAATGAGCAGGCATTGACAATATGGGGTGATGTGTTAAGACAGGTCCCAGCAGAGACAGGTTAACACATATTCATTCATAGAACAGAAGGTGGGTACCTGTTTCACTTTGCAGCATCCAAAATGCCTAGACTTGTCATTCATTCAATAAATAATGAACATCCGACTATATATTGTACTCTGTATACTAGTCTCTGGTGTGCTGTTTTAAGGGAAGTGTTAGACTGGTCCAGCAGCTATAAGAGAATATCACAGATAGAGTGACTTGTACAACAGAAATGGATTTCTCCCAGTTTAGAGACTGGGAAGTTCAAGATCAAGGTGGCAGCAAGGTAGATTACTTCCTGAGGCCTCTTATCTTGGCTTGTAGGCAGTTGTGGCCTCACTGTGTGCTCATGTGAACTTTTCTTTGTGCATGTGTTCCATGGTGGTGGGAAGGGAGACAGAACATGCCCTCTGGTGTCTCTTCTTATAAAGACAGTAATCTTACTGTATTAGGGTCCTCTTCTTGTGGACTCATTTGACCTTACTTACTTCCCTAGAGGAACCTGCCTCCAAACACAGCTGCACTGGGAGTTAACACTTCAACATATGAATTAAGAAAGATACAAACATTCAATGCCTAGGGGTGATGGGGATTTATCTCTACATAAAGTGCAGAGAGGTGACAAGTGAGAATTTTAAACATAGCATGTGTATATCCATGAGGGATTGGAGTAAGATTGACAGATAAAGCAGAGAGTACCCAGTTACATTTGAATTTCAGATTAACAAAAAATAACATTTTAGTATAAGCGTGTCTCAAATATTACAGCAGTCATACTTATCTTTATAAAAATGTTACTGATCTGAAATCCAAATGTAACTGGGTATCCTGTATTTTGGTTTGCTAAATCTGACAATTCTTGTAAGGGAGCTGTTACATTCAGGGAACTCATTATGGCATAGTAAAACTAGCACATTTTGTAGGATAGGAGAACGCAGTCAGCGCCTTGTTACAGTTTAAGGAGTGTTGGACCATGAATCATCAGAGCATGCCAGCCCAGGTGCCTCTCCTCTCAATTTGGTAAAGTGAATCTATATTTTCCGATTCTGTGGTTTGTATAGTCTCAAAGACCATGTAACAGTTACCTAGTCATTTTTGTTTAGTTCTACTGTTATGGGCTGGACTGTGTCTTCCAAAGTTCATATGCTGAAGTTCTAACCCCTAGTACCTCAGAATAAGACTGTGTTTAAAGATAGGGGTTTTAAGGAAATAATTAAATTAAAATTAGGTAATTAGGGCTGGTCCTGATAGAGTCGGACTGGTGTCCTTCTAAGAAGTCAAACTTTGAACAGAGTCAAACATAGAGGCAAGGCCGTGTGAAGAAGTAGGGAGAAGATGGCCACCCACACGCCTCAGAGAAAGGCGTAGAACCAGTGCTTCCTTCATGACCCGCAGAAGGAACCAACCCTCTGTTGCCTTGATCTTAGACTTCTAGGCTTTAGAACTGTGAAGAAATAGATTTGTGTCACTGAAGCCACCCTGTCAGTGGTGCTTTGTAATGACAGCCCTGGAAAACGAATACACCTACTTTTACAAAATAAAAAAAGAAGACATATTGGAATTCATTTAATTTTAATTAAAAGCACTTTTGAACCTCCCGGGGTGAGTAAAGTATCAGCTGCAACAGCTGAAAGGGCTTTTACAAACCACCAAGACTTGCTTTTACCACCTTTACCTGAGCTTCCGCTTTTATGATAAGATAAGAAAATCTCTAACTCTGAGGGTCACAGGGCTTGAGATTACCTAAGAGATTGTCCTAAGTATAGAAAAGAATCTGAAGAACAGGAAATTTGTAAATTAGCAATATTGGAATGAATGTGCAAATGGAGGTAAAACTTTTTTTCACAAGTAGGTGAGAGAAATTCATTAGACCTCTGGCTATGGTCTGAATGTTTGTATTCCCTCAAAATTTATGTATTGAAATCCTGATCCCCCAGGTAATGATATTAGGAGGTGTGGCCTTTAGCAGGTACTTAGGTCAGGAGGATGAAGCCCTCATGAGTGGGATTAGTGCCTTTATAAAATAGGCACATTGGAGATCATTTGCCCTTCCCACCATGTGAAGACACAGTCATCTATTAACCAGGAAATGATCCTTCACCAGACTCTAAACCTGACAGTGCCATGGTCTTGGAGTTTCCAGTCTCCAGAACTGTGAGAAACAAAGTTCTGCTGTTTATAAACTACCTAGTTTATAGGATTTTGTTACAGCAGCAAGAATAGACAAAGACAACCTCTAAAGATAGGGTTGAATTTGCATGTTTATAGACAAGAATTAATTCACATTGCTATTAGTTATGTACAATTTACAGAGTTGTAAAAGAGCTTGAAGACAACAAAAGGCTAGAATCAGGTAATTTGGAAGGTGAGCTATGTAGGCAAGGCATAGTTTTCCATTGACACATGCATTTTTCTATCCACAAGAATTCCTAGGTATTATATAAAATTTGGAAACAAAATTCATTACTTTGTGTTGCAGGGCAAAATAATATGCATAATCAGCTGTCCAGAGACCAGGACGTGAGAATCTAAGGAGAAAGGGGAAAAGCCAGGAAGAAAGACATCTCTCTCTGGCCAGCTTCTATTGGAGAACTTATAGAACCACCAATATTAGAGCTAGAAGGGTCTGGAATATTGTTCTATGTGCTCATGTTATAGATAAGGAAAGGGAGGTGCCGATTGTTGAGTTGACATGGTCCAGTTACATGGGGTGGGATATCTGGGCTGCCAAGGCCAGGCAAGAAGCCTCTCCATGATATTCCAGGGTGTTAGTGTCTGTTACAGCTTCCTATACCCTCTTTTTTTTTTCTGAGACAGGGTCACTCTGTCACCTAGGCTTGAGTGCAGAAGCGCAATCGTGGCTTGTTGTAGTTTCTACCTTCATGAGCTTAGGTGATCCTCCCACCTCAGCCTCCCGAGTAGCTGGGATTATAGCTGTGTGCCATTATACCCAGCTAACTTTTGTATTTTTTTTATAGAGGTGGGATTTTTCCAAGTCACCCAGGCTGGCCTCAAACTCCTGGGCTCAAGCTATCCACCCTACTCTGCCTCCCAAAGTGCTGAGATTACAGGCGTGATCCACTATGCCCAGACCCTATGCCCTCTTTAAAGCAGTTTTTAGTCTACAAAATAGACTTTTATTTTATTTTTATTTTCATTTTCATTTTGAAATGGAGTCTCATTCTGTTGCCCAGGCTAAAGTGCAGTGGTGTGATCTTGCCTCGTTGCAACTTTCCCCTCCCAGATTCAAGTGATTCTTCTGCCTCAGCTTCCGGAGCAGCTGGGATTACAGGTCCCGCACCCCAACCACGCCCATCTAATTTTTGTCTGTTTAGTAGAAACAGGGTTTCATCATGTTAGCCAGGTTGATCTTGAACTCCTGACCTCTGGTGATCTGCCCACCTTGGCCTCCCAAAGTGCTGGGATTACAGGCATAAACCATCATGCCCAGCCCCAGATAGACTTTTACATGGAAAATCACAGGCAAACTGGAGCAAAAGTAGAAATCAAGTGTCCTGGTATCTGTTTTCTGAAGCTGGGAAGCTGTTTCAGGAAGCTCTACTCCATGTGTCTTTTGTATGCCAGAACTTTCTGCTCTTCCATACCTTTACCCTGGTTGTTCTTCCTGCCTGCAATGTGGTGCTCTCCACTGCCACACCATCCCTTTCCCAAATCCACCATTTTCCTCCAAACTTCAGGCACTTTTATCATTGGCTTTATTTGTGCCTAAACTCTTTCTTCCTCTATTAGACTAAAAAAAAATATTCCTTGAGGGAAGGATCCATGTCCTATGAATCTTTCCTTACTTTTCAAGTCCAAGGAAAATCTTGCTCATTTATTCAATCACTGTGAGTGCCTTGAGGGGACTGGGTCTATGTCATGAGCAACTAATACAGAGCAGTCAGGAATACAGCAGGTACTCATTAAATTTTCTTAGAATGAATGACATACATGAGGTCTTTTTTTTTGGGGGGGGTGCTATTTATTTAATTATTTTATTATACTTTAAGTTCTGGGATACATTTGCAGAACATTCAGGTTTGTTACATAGGTATACAAGTGCCATGGTGGTTTGCTGCACCCACCAACCCGTCATCTACATTAGGTATTTCTCCTAATGCTATCCCTCCCCTACCCGCCACCCACCCCCTGACAGGCCCCAATGTGTGATGTTCCCCTCCCTGTGTCCATGTGTTCTCATTGTCCAACTCCCACTTATGAGTGAGAAAATGCGGCATTTGGTTTTCTGTTCCTGTGTTAGTTTGCTGAGAATGATGGTTTCCGGTTTCATCCATGTCCCTGTAAAGGACATGAACTCATCCTTTTCTATGGCTGCATAGTGTTCCATGGTGTATATGTGCCACGTTTTGTTTATCCAGTCTATCATTGATGGGCATTTGGGTTGGTTCCAAGTCTTTGCTATTGTGAACAGTGCTGCAATAAACATACGTGTGCATGTGTCTTTATAGTAGAATGATTTATACTCCTTTGGGTATATACCCAGTAATGGGATTGCTGGGTCAAATGGTATTTCTGGTTCTAGATTCTCCAGGAATCGCCACACTGTCTTCCACAATAGTTGAACTAATTTACACTCCCACCAATAGTGTAAAAGTGTTCCTATTTGTCCACATCATCTCCAACATCTGTTGTTTTCTGACTTTTTAATGATCACCATTCTAACTGGTGTGAGATGATATCTCATTGTGGTTTTGATTTGCATTTCTCTAATGACCAGTGCATTGGTGTGTTGTATTCAGGAGACCTATCTCACATGCAAAGACACACATACGCTCAAAATAAAGGGATAGATAAATATTTACCAAGCAAATGGAAAGCAAAAGAAGCAGAGGTTGCAATCCTAGTCTCTAATAAATCAGACTTTAAGTCAACAAAGATTAAAAAAACAAAAAACAAAAAAGGCAT
The DNA here is from genome assembly GCF_001698545.2 of Rhinopithecus bieti. Lineage (NCBI taxonomy): Eukaryota > Metazoa > Chordata > Mammalia > Primates > Cercopithecidae > Rhinopithecus > Rhinopithecus bieti. Next base: position 1,017,762 of record NW_016803891.1, on the reverse strand, counting down.
TACATAATGGTAAAGGGATCAATGCAACAAGAAGAGATAACTATCCTAAATATATATGCATCCAATATAGTAGCACCCAGATTCATAAAGCAAGTTCTTAGAGACCTACAAAGAGACTTAGACTCCCACACAATAATAGTGGGAGACATTAACACTCCACTGTCAATATTAGACAGATCAACAAGACAGAAAATTAACAAGGACAATCAGGACTTGAACTTAGCTCTGGGCCATGAGTTCTTTATTACATATTTTTCTTCAAAAGTTTTGGAAGAGCTTGAGAGCCTGTTGATACCTAGTGATGGGTGTGAAGGTGGAGATGGAAGATAATGAAGAAGCAATCAGGGAATAATTCAAAAATTAAGTGAATGCTCTCTCTTCTCTGACCACCCACATCTTTAGCCGTTCCTGTCTACCAGCAGAGCTCATCAGTGCATTTTAGCTTGCACAGTACTCTACTTAAATTGGATCAGTTTACTGAAACTAAATCTGTACCAGTGTGCTTAAACTTTATTTACACTGAATACTTAAATTTGTACTCTACCTAGTGAAATCAGTGTTTAACTTAAGTACAGAACTCAAATGAAATTAATAATAGATACAATTTAAATATACTTAATCACAAAATGTTTTTTCCTCTTTGCTGAATGGAAAAGTTCAGCCCTGTGATCTTTAGCTACTCATGGAAAATATAGATTTGACCTTGGCCACGAGAGCTTGGTCAAGTGAGGAGGATGAAAATGACTCTCCTTTGTGCTTTACATATGTTATATTTAAGATGACACACAAGACCATGAGATTGGTGCTTTTACTCTCATTTTACAGATACAGGGTATAGGTGACCTGCCCACGTTTAGCCCATTGATAAGTGTAGGACACAGGATTTAAAGTCAGGGCTGCCTGACCCATGTCTCTGCTATTTCTACCACTCTTCATGTCTTCCCAAATCTCATAAATCGTCCTTGATTTTGTCCTGTGTGAAGAGTCCATGGATTAGCTAAATTCTTAAATGACCCACAGAGAGAAAAGACAGAGGAGATTCAGCTACTGGGCCCTAGAACAATGAATGTCCACATCTCATTTCTCTCTGAAAGTTGCCTGTGAAATTTGCTTCTGAGGTTCAGTACATTTTTACATGTGTGCTTCTCCAAAGCATCTAGCAAAGCCAAAGAATAATAGTGTATGTTGTTTGAAGATTTTGATTGCATTTATTGATTTATTCCCACCACACTCTGGTGAAGATGATTAATTATCCCGGTTTAACAGATCAGGAAGCTGATTCTCAATTATAATGATTATAATGACAGGATTAGCTAATACTTGTTAACTGTTTCTTGTTGGCCAGGCACTGTAAAAAAACACTTTACTTGCCTCAGGACATTTGATTGTCTATGGGAATAGATACTATTATTATCCTTGCTTCATAGATAAGGAAACCAAGGCATGGATGGTTACTGGATTGTCCAAGGCTTCATAGCAGCTAAGTGGAAGTGGTGGAACAGAAATTCCAGCTCAGGTAGGTGGGCTGAGAGTTCATCCATGTACAAAGGTGTTGAGGGACTTGCTTAGGGTAGAAAGGTTGGCACACAGGAAATGGCAGGGAATGAATCTGAATCAAGGCTCTGGCTTCAATGTCCATATATTTTGTAACATCCTCCCACTATAGGTTACATAAGAATACAGGTTTGGAGATAGACTTTGGTGTATTACTTTCCTCTGTATGGTCCTGGACAAATGTCATAAGTTCTCTGTGCCTCAGTTGTCTCTCTTGTTAAATGAAAATAATTACACTCTGGTCTGGGTGTTTGTGTTATCCCAAAATTTATATGTTGAAAGAAATTCTGACCTACAAGGTAATGGAATTAGGAGATGGGGCTTTGGGGGAGGTGGTTACGTCAGGAAAGGAAAGCCCTCATGGATGACAGTAGTACCCCTATAAAAGAGGCCCTAGAAGGCTTGTTGATTCCCCCCACCATCGACGAACCTACAAGTGCCTTGATCTCCAAATTCTTAGCCTCTATAACTATGAGAGATAAATTTCTTGTCCATGCGTGGTGGCTCATGCCTGTAATCCCAGCACTTTAGGAGGCAGAGGCAGGCAGATCATGAGGTCAAGAGTTCGAGACCAACAGTCTGGCCAACATAGTGAAACACTGTCTCTACTAAAAATACAAAAATTAGCCAAGTGTGGTGGTGTGCACCTGTAATCCCAGCTACTCGGGAGGCTGAATCAGGAGAACTGCATGAACCCGGGCGGTAGAGGTTGCAGTGAGCTGAGATTGTGCCATTGTGCTAGAATTCGTCTCAAAAAAAAAAAAAAAAAAATTACACATAGTTATATGTGTGAAGTCTTAGTATACCATCTACTATATAGAAAACTAATAAATGTCAGTTGCAATGATTTTTTAAAATAATTCAATTATTTTGCAACATTCATTCAATTAATTTGACAACATTCATGTTTATTAAATCATATATATTTTCATTAAAATACAAGGTATCTGCAGTGAGCCGAGATTGCACCACTGCACTCCAGCCTGGGCAACAGAGCAAGACTCTGTCTCAAAAAAAAAAAGAAAGAAAGAAAGAAAAGAAAGAAGGAAGG
>NW_016803891.1:1003289-1012555 GCF_001698545.2 Rhinopithecus bieti | reverse complement strand
AGGGAGGGAGGGAGGGAGGGAGGGAGGGAGGAAGGGAGGAAGGGAGGGAGGGAAAGAAAGAAAGAAAAGGTATGTCCCTGTAATTAAAAGTGTCGTGGGAACTGGAAGTCCCGGGCTTACTCCTGGCTCTGAAAATAGTATGTGAAAGAGCCTTATTTTCTTATCGAAATAAATGGGAAATACCAAGAGACTATGTTTCTGGAGGAAGCTAAAACAAAACCCAGACAGACCATCCAAGGCTCTTGTTGCATGCCAGGGGTTAATCTAGGTGCCAGGGGTATCTGTGAGGCAACCAGGTGAGAGTGGCATCCTCAGAACAGAAGAGAAAAGTGAAGCTGGAGAAATTGCTTTATCTAACATGAGTAACTCCAGCTTTTTTGAGGCATTTGTGACTTCTGACAAGGGTAATAAAAGGTAGCATTAAAGAAACCTAGCTTCCACAGAAGAAGAGTTTCTTGAGATCTACCTTTCCAAGGTAAGAAGCCATAGAGAGATACGGGCGAAGATGTTGACAGAAATAAGAAATAGGCATTGACTATTAAGTTTCTTATGTATGCATGTATTGAGGAACCAAGAAAGGTGTTTCTATAAGCATTCTCCTCTGATAGCGATATTAACACCAAAAACACAAATATCCCTAAAGCCAGCTCCAATGGTCTAATTTGATTAAACCCAAGTTGCTTCATTTGTAAAGTGAAAATAGTAACGCTTACTTTGTAGATTGTTAATGGAGATAAATAGAATGCAAAGTTTCAGGGATGTCATTTGCGCTCAAAAACAATAGTATGACTGTTATTATAACAATTTCCAAGAAATAACCATCTTCAACGTCTATCATGTGGTTTGCTGTGATAAAACTTGCTGCAGCTTAAATAGATGGAGAACCCAATCAAACTCTTGTCAACAAGGGCCAAGATGATAAATTAAGATGAAGCCAATGGGTCCACTATCATGGCTTCTTGGGGCTCATCTTGAAGTGCTTCGGTGCGGTCTGTTTTGTTTTACTCTGTTTGGGATCATTTCTTTTGCCACTCCAGCTATGTAAAGATAATAATCGCACCAATAGAACTGGTGACCTTTCGCCCTCTCTCCCTTTGACAAAGTCTCATTTTCTAGCAAAACTATGACAAATGTTTCTTCCTTCACGTTTAGTAAACTAGTAGATAATCTATCTATTATACTTAATAGCCTTACCCCCAGAAGTCATTGATATTTGGTTTGGATCCCTCTGAATGAGGTGAACATTATATCTCTAACCTATGGAAAAGCTTTGCTCCTTTGCAGTGTTGGTGGAGTTAAATTTGTTTTCACAGCTGGTTGTACTTGGAGAAGGGTTAGCCGCCGTCTTGAAGGTTCTACCGCACCAGTTCATCACTAAGCCTGCTGTGTGGTGGAGGCTTTGAGCTGTTAACGGGAGGCATGGGGGGAAGTCTAAATTAATCATTTATGATTTATTTATTCTTTTTTTTCCATCATGCAGTGAAACGAGCAGATGCCACCATTTCTAAGGCCAGGGCAGTCTAGGTGATGTGATGTTTGATAACTAACACCTAATATTTATCTGCCAACAGGAAGAATCTGTAGGATTAATAACCAAACCATATACTTAAAGGCCACTCCATAATTTACAGCTTGATTTTCCTTTTCTTGGTTTCAATTGATTACTATTAAAAATTCAGTGAATTAGGGGCTGCATTCTTTTATGTCATCATTTTCCAGGTGAGGAAACAGAATCCCAGAGGTGGCTCTGTGATTGCTTGAAGTCACACAACCAGGAAACAGTAGGTAGGTATCTTGAATCTCAGTTATCTAACCCTAAGATTTGTACTATTTCCATTTCTGCACTGAAGGGAAGGCACAGTGTGGTGGCTGTCTCTGCCACAGAGTTCATAGTCTGAATGTTTGTGTCACCCTGAAAGTCATATGTTGAAATGTAACTGCCAAGGTGATGGTATTAAGACGTGGGGCTTTTTGGAGATGCTTAGATCAGGAAGACTGCATCCCTGCAAGTGAGATGAGTGACCTTATAAAAGAAGCCAGAAAGAATGTGTTCTTTCCTCCATGTGAGGATGCAGCAGAAAGAAGCCATTTTTGGCAGATCATGAGGTTAAGAGATCGAGACCATCCTGGCCAACATGGTGAAACCCTGTCTCTACTAAAAATACAAAAATTAGCTAGGCATGGTGGCACGCACCTGTAGTCCCAGCTACTCAGGAGACTGAAGCAGGAGAATTGCTTGAACCCAGGGGTGGAGGTTGCAGTGAGCTGAGATCGTGCCACTACACTCAAACTTGGTGACAGAGTGAGACTCCATCTCAAAAAAAAAAAAAAAAAGAAGAAGAAGCCATTCTGAAATGGAATGTGAGCCCTCACATAACACTGAATCTGCTGGCTGCTTGATCTTAGCCTTCCCACCCTCAGGATTGTCACCAACAAATTTCTGTTGTTTGTAAATTACCCAGTCCAAAGAATTTTATAGCATTCTGAGCTGACCAAGACACAGACACAATAATTCCACTGTCCTGTCATTCAGTGCCACCCTTAACTCAAGAATTACAATCAGCCTTTATGAGTACCTGTGCTGCATCGGAAATTTGCTGAGTACTCAGAACGTTGGATGAACTGAGACATAGAGACTGCCTTAAAAGAACATTCACACTAGAGCTGCTTTATCTAATATGGTGGTCACTAGCTACATGTGGTTGCTTAACTTTAAATTCTAGTTGAGTCTTGAACAAAGTGTGTGGGGGTGTATTAAGGGCACTTCTGCTTCACTTTGTACAGCTAAAAATTTAGGCAAAACTTTTGTCTACCCCAAAGCTTAACTACGAATAGCCTACTGTTGATCAGAAGGTTTACCAACACATACTTTGTATGTTATATGTATCACATACCTATCATATGTATTATATTACAATAAAGTAAGCAAGGGAAGGGAAAATGTTAGTAAGAAAATTATGAGGAGGCCGGGTGTGGTGGCTCATGCCTGTAATCTCAGCACTTTGGGAGGCCAAGGAGGGCAGATCACTTGGCACCAGGAGTTTGAGACCAGCCTGGCCAACATGGTGAAACCCCATTTCTACTAAAAATACAAAAATTAACTGAGCATGGTGGCGCATGCCTTAATCCCAGCTACTTGGGTGGCTGAGTCACGAGAATCACTTGAACCTGGGAGGTGGCGGTTATAGTGAGTTGAGATTGCATTACTGCACTCTAGCCTGGGTGACAGAGCAAGATTCTGTCTTAAGAAATAAAAAAAAAAAAAGAAAGAAAGAAAAAGAAAGAAAAAATAAAATCATGAGAAAGAGAAAGCATATGTGCTATTTATTAAATGAAAGTGGATCATCATAAAGGTCTTCATTCCCATCATCTTCACTTTGAGCAGGCTAAAGAGGAGGGAAAAAAAAAAAAAAAAATAGAGGGGTGGGTCTTACTGTCTCTGAGGTGACAGATGGAAATCTATGTATAAGTAGACCTGCATTTTAAAAACCTGTGTTGTTCAAGGGTCAACTGTAATTAAAATGGTATAAAATTAAATATTTACTTCCACAGCTACACTAGCCATATTGGAAGTGCTCATTAGCCACATATGGCTAGTAGCTACTGTGCTGGATGTCACAGAAAGTTCTTTGGAACAACATTGGTTTAGAATGAAAACAGGTAGTCAGGACCAAGGAGTGGCTGCTCAGGAAAATAGTCTTGAAAACATTATATTAAGTTTATTTGAAATCTGATAACTTCTCCCACAAATTTTGAAGATTTTTAGCCCTGTGCTAGTCAATAAGATGATGTGATTAAGCATTCAATAAACAAATAGTTGAGTGTTTATTTTGAGCCACTGGGAATATAATGATGAATAAGGCCAACAAGGTTCTGCTTTATATCAAAGAAAGTCCAACCATTAAAGGAAAAATGAGCAAGGAAAACACTCTATGGTAAAGATTAGGGATAAGTAGAAAATTAAAACGTGCTGTTTTAAAGAGTGCCTGTGTAGGACTTTAGATTAGGGTGGTTGGGAAGGTGTCTCTGGTGAGATAATATTTAAGCTGAGATTTAAATGACAACAAGGAGCCAACTATGAAGAAAACAGGGAAGACCAATGTAAGTAGTGAGTGCAGTCAGGAAGAGCATTCTTGATGTGTTTAAGGGATTTTAGAAAGGAAAGCTTGTCTGGAGAATAATTTAAAAGTTGGAAAATAGTTCTACATATTGAATAAGTAAGCAGGACTAACAAGAGTAAGGGGTTTGTATTTATCCTAATGAGATGGGAAACTTTTAAAATAAAAACCTTAAAGCAGAGATATGGCATAATCTGGCTTATAATGTAGTGTATGGCTGACATGGTTTGGCTGTATCCCCACCCAAATCTCATCTTGAATTCCCACCTGTTGTGGGAGGAACCTGGTGGGAGGTAATTGAATTATCAGGGCAGGTCTTTTCTGAGCTGTTCTCATGATAGTGAGTAAGTCTCATGAGATCTGATGGTTATTATCAGGGGAAGTTTGCCTGCACAAGCTCTCTCTTTGTCTGCCGCCATCCACCTAAGATGTGACTTGCTCCTCCTTGCCTTCCACCTTGACTATGAGGCTTCCCCAGCCACGTGGAATTATAAGTTCAATTAAACCTCTTTCTTTTGTAAATTGCCCAGTTTCGGGTACGTCTTTATCAGCAGAGTGAAAATGGACTAATACAGGAAATTGGTACCCGTGACTGAGGCATTGCTGAAAAGATACCCAAAAACGTGGAAGCGACTTTGGAACTAACAGGTAGAGGTTGAAACAGTCTGGAGACCTCAAAAGACAGGAAAACGGGGGAATGTTTGGAGCTTCCTAGAGACTCGCTTGGACCAAATCCTGATAGTGATATGGACAATAAAGTCCAGACTGAGGTGGTCTCAGAGGGAGATGAGGAAATTGTTGGGAACTGGAGCAAAGGTGACTCTAGTTATGTTTTAGCAAAGAGACTGGTAGCATTTTGCTCCTGCCCTAGAGATTTGTGAAACTTTGAACTTGAGAGTGATGATGTAGGGTATCTGGCAGAAGAAACTTCTAAGCAGCAAAACATTCAAGATGTGATTTGGGTGCTGTTAAAGGCATTCAGTTTTATACAGGAAGCAGAGCATAAAAGTTCAGAAAATTTGCAGCCTGACAATGTGATAGAAAAGAAAAATCAATTTTCTGAGGAGAAATAGAAGCCAGGTGCAGAAATCTGCATAAGTAAGGAGGAGCTGAATGTTAATCCCCAAGACACTGGGGAAAATGTCTCCAGGGCATGTCAGAGGTCTTCATGGTGGCCCCTCCCATCACAGGCCCGGAGGCCTAGGAAAAATGGTATTGTGGGCTAGGCCCAGGGTCTCCGTGCTGTGTGCAGTCTAGGGACTTTGTGCCCTGTGTCCCAGCCACTCCAACGTGACTAAAAGAGGCTAAGGTACAGCTCAGGCTGTTGCTTCAGAGGGTGGAAGCCCCAAGCATTAGCAACTTCCACATGGTTTTGAACCTGCTGGTACACAGAAGTCAAGAATTGAGGTTTGGTAACCTCTGCCTAGATTTCAGAAAATGTATGGAAATACCTGGATGTCCAGGCAAAATTTTGCTGTGGGGGTGGGGCTTTCATGGAGAACCTCTGCTAGGGCAGTGCAGAAGGGAAATGTGGGGTTGGAGCCCCTACACAGAGTCCTTTCTGGGGCACTGCCTAGTAGAGCTGTGAGAAGAGGGCCATCCTCCTCCAGAATGGTAGAGCCACTGACAGCTTGCACCTTGCACCTGGAAAAGCCACAGACACTCAGTGTAAGCATGTGAAAGCAGCCAGGAGGGAGGCTGTACCCGGCAAAGCCACAGGAACAGAGCTACCCAAGACCATGGGAACCTACCTCTTGTATCAGCATAACCTGGGTGTGAGACATGGAGTAAAAGGAGATCATTTTAGAGCTTTAAGATTTTACTGCCCAGCTGGATTTCAGACTTGCATGGGCCTGTAGCCCCTTTGTTTTGTCCAATATCTCCCAATTGGAATGGCTGTATTTACCAAATGCTTGTACCCCCACTAACATGCTTTTGATTTTACAGTCTCTTAGGCAGAAGGTACTTGTGTGGTCTTGGATGAGACTTGAACTGCAGACTTTTGAGTTAATGCTGAAATGAGTTAAAACTTGGGGGGACTGTTGGGAAGGCATGATTGGTTTTGAAATGTGAAGACTTGAAATTTGGGAGGGGCCAGGGGCAGACTGATAGGGTTCTGCTGTGTCCCCACTGTGCCCCCATCTTGAATTCTCATGTGTTGTGGGAGGCACCCGCTGGGAGGCAGTTGAATCATGGGGGTAGGTCTTTCCCATGCTGTTCTTGTGATAGTAAGCCTCACGAGATCTGATGGTTATTATAAGGGAGAATTTTCCCACACAAGCTCTCTCTCTTTGCTTACTGCCATCCAGGTAAGATGTGACTTGCTCTTACTTACCTTCCACCATGATCGTGAGGCTTTCCCAGACACATGGAACTGTAAGTCCAATTAAACCTCTTTCTTTTGTAAATTGCCTAGTCTCAGATATGTTTTTATGAAAACAAACTAATACAATGACTCTGCTTGTAATATGGAGAATGGGTTATGTCGTGGAGTATGAGTAAAAGCAGGAAAACTATTTTGTAGATTATTACAACAGTTCGTGTGAGAGAAAATGGTAGTTTGAACCAGGAAGCAGGCAGGGAATGTTGAGAGAAATCGTCAGGTTTGAAATATGCTTTAGAAAGAGTCAACCTGATATGCTGATGAATTGGATATTACAGAAGACAGGACAGATCCTAGATGTTGGGCCTAAGCAATGGGGCAGATGGTGCTGCCATCAACTAAGACTGAGAAGACTGGCAGGTGTACGGAAAGGGAGAAACCAAGGGAGAATCAAGAGAGAGTTGAGTTAATTTTGAGGTGCTTATCAGAAAACCAGATAAAGATACCAAACAGTGGTTGTATATATGAATTTTGGAAATACCTTAGGACTCAAAGAAACATTTTGGATTCCTCATATGCCAATGGTGTTTAAGGTAACAGACTGGGTAAACAAGAAAGTAAATGTTGATGAAAGGTGAAAGCCCAAGAATGAGTTTACGGTCACAGAGGGGGAAAGGAAACAGTAAAGAGTTGCTTCAGGGAGGTAAAGGGAAAAACCAGAAGCATGGAGTTTCAGTCAAGTCAAAAAAGGAGACAATTTCAGGAAGGATGGAGTCATGAACTGTGTCAAATAATGCTATGAGATCAAATTCGTTAAAAGTAAAGTCATAACCGTAGAAGTTTGCAATGTAAAGGTCATTCGAAACCTTGCTAATTGAGGTCTTGGTGCTGATCGGGGGTTATAGAGGAGAGAATGTAAGGTGAATAAGTGGAGACAGTGGCAGTTAGCAATGCTTTTAAGACCTTTTGTTATGAAAGAGAGCAGAGAAATAAAGCAACAATGGATAATATATTTCACTGAATTTATAATGTAATCATTTTAATGTATACATTTATAATGTAATCATTTTAATGTGTAATCAGTTTTAAAAATTTGTAAGAGAAATTGATATTTTTAAAATTAAACCAAATCTTCAAAATCTCATCTGCATTTTACACTCATAGATGTCTTAACTCAGATAAGCCACATTTCAAGTACACAATGGCCACAGTGGCTATTACCATATTGGACAGCACAAGCATAGAGACCTAGAATTTCTGTTCCAGGTGCTGCTGAGGCCAAGGGTAAAGCAGAGACTACTGCACGAGTCTTCTTTTGCTGATAATAATTTTGCTTTATAGATGGTGGTATTCTGTCTCATATAATTGCTTCAGAATTGTTTTATTATTTTTAATATCTTTTGTATAATATTTTCTCAGGTACTCATAGCCTCTGGTTGATTATTACCTTTTAAAAACATTGGCATCTGTGAAATTTTAATTCTAAACTTACCCGTTTAAGGGTAGTGTCTGAGAACTTGTTAGGTGAGAGAAACAAATAAGGTAAACAAGAGCTTCTCTTTTTGGTGTCCCAGTTAAATGAATGTGGACTATTGGGAGATGAGAGTAAGTAGAATTTGGAAAACACTGGAAAATACAGTAATATCATGGCTTGTAAAATCTTTTTATAAGTTGGCCATTCTGAGTCCTACTCAAATTAGGACATTGGAGATAGACAGAATCTCTCTTTCTAAGAGAATCAGTCTGGTCTCAGGAATTCAAAGAGCCTCACTTAATATGAAGAGGATAGCAACCACAAACGCAAGGGCAGATGCAGAAAAGGATGTGCAACAGTGGTTTACTGAAGTGTGTTAAAGATCCATAAGAAGGAAGAAAAGGCAAATACATTTTAGACTATTCACCTGATGATTGTATTTGTTCATTTGGACTATTTTGGCATTATTTAATCATTAAATAATTCAGTGATTTGGCAAGGGTTTATCAAACACCAGAGAGCTAGGTCCTGGGCTAACCTTTGTGGATATGGAAATGCATAACCACTTTTGTCTTCAAAGGGTTCTGTATTAGTTCATTTTCATACTGCTGTAAAGACATACCCAAGACTGGGTAATCTACAGAGAAAAGAGGTTTAATTGACTCACAGTTCCACATGGCTGAGGAGGCCTCAGGAAACTTACAATCATGGTGAAGGAGAGGAGGCATATCTTACATGTGGCAGGCAAGAGAGAGTGTGTGAGTTCAGACCTTCAGATCTCATGAGAACTCACGAGAACAGCACGGGGGAAACCACCCCTGTGAAACAATCACCTCCCTTGAGGTCCTACCCTTGACACAAGAGGATTATGGGGATTAAAATTCAAGATGAAATTTTGGTGATGTATTAGTCAGGGTTCTCTTACATGGACAGAACTAATAGGATATATATATATTACACGATCACAAGGTCCCATAATAGGCTGTCTGCAAGCTGAGGAACAAGGACAGCCAGTCCAGTCCCAAAACTGAAGAACTTGGAGTCCGACGTTTGAGGACAGGAACCATCCAGCACGGGAGAAAGATGTAGGCTGGAAGACTAGGCTTGTCTCTCTTTTTCATGTTTTCTTCCTCCTTTATATTTGCTGGAAGCTGATTAGATTGTGCCCACCAGATTAAGGGTGGATCTGCCTTCATCAGCCCACTGACTCAAATGTTAATCTCTTTTGGCAACACCCTCACAGACAGCCCCAGGATCAATACTTTGTATCCCTCAATCCAGGCAAGTTGAAACTCAGTTTTTTTTTTTTATTTTTTTATTTTTATTTTTATTTTTATTTTTATTTTTATTT
>NW_016803891.1:959953-1003211 GCF_001698545.2 Rhinopithecus bieti | reverse complement strand
ACTTTAAGTTCTAGGGTACATGTGCATAACGTGCAGGTTTGTTATATATGTATACTTATGCCATGTTGGTGTGCTGCACCCATCAACTCATGAGTTTTAAACATCACAATGAGGACACCCAAACCATATCAGGCTTCAAAGCTTCTTGGGAAGACTAATAAACAGATGTTTAAGTAGAAGGTAATAAGTTCCTAGAAAAAAGAAGGCACAACATGTCACAACAGCAGATAAATTGGTGTAGGTTTTAAATATGGAAGGTTTGGAAAAATGTTTGTGGAATAATGTTTAACAATGTTTCATTGTTGAAAGAAATAGTGAGATTTGAACAAATAATTTGATAATTTGTGAGTGTTTTTATTTTCCTACTCCATTAATCTATGTACCCTTCAGTGTCCACATGGACTTGAGACCTTGTTCCAACTGAATAGCTCAATCATTTTATTTCTGTGGATTTGTGCCAAAGTAGTTCTAGGGAACTCATTACAGTACACTGTACCAAAATATTTATATGTCAAGTGATGAGAAAAAAATAATCAAGGACGGAAAAAAATACAGCTGGTGTGACCAGGATTGAAGCAAGGAAGAGGCCAAGAAGGGTGACCAGTGCAATGGGGCCAAATGACTGCATTGTTTAATGACTAAATCATGCCACCATAGTCACAATGAACATATACAATCCTTAAGTGACTAGTCCAACATTCATTTGCTTATTTTTCTGAGGTAAACAAGAAGGTCTTCATGCAGTCAAGGCCAAGCCAGAAGTGCTTATGGCCAGTGTCAAGAACTAGTCTTGCTGAGAGATTGGTTACATGAAGGAGACTTTAGAAAATAAATTAATATATCACAAAAAATGGGAGACAGGCTTATTACTGTTGGAGAAGAAAGTTAGAAATCTGGAATGGGGAAAGGCTAGACTATTCGTAAAGTTTAGATTACAAATGGAGGTATTGGAATAAACTCATGATTCTTAATAGAAAGATATATAAATAAATATAAAATCAAATGTACCTATAAAATATATATGCATATACATATGTATTTCCTAGCTTTATCTATTAAGAGGGCCTAACAGCAATAAGACCCAAGTAGCAATGAGTATATAGAAAGTCTAGGTCTTAGTTTATGAATACCATTCTCTACTAAAATAAATGGGTATTCCTTATAGAAATGGATGATTCTGAGTTTAAGACAACAAAAATACACACTGAATGTCTTAATTGGGACTGCTATAATAATTCACTATAGACTGGTAGCTTAAACAATATTCATTTCTCATTTTTCTGGAGGCTAGGAAGTCCAGGGTCAATGTGCTGGCAGGTCAGTGTCTGGCGAGGACTGGATTTCTGTTTGTAGATGGCCAACTTCCCACTGTATCCTCCTATAGAGAGAAAGAAGAGAGCTCTGATCTCTATCTCCTTATAAAAGTACTCATACCATTCAGGAGGGCTCCATCCTCATGACCTAGTCAACTCTCAAAGGTCCCCACCTACCAATACTATTCAATTGGGGATTAGAATTTTAACAGATGAATTTTGGGGAGACATGAACAGTCCATAGCACTGGGCATGAAACAACTTTGTTTTTTGCAGAAAGAAGTGTTTAAAGAGAAATGATGACATGTCAAAGGTATGTAGAAGTCAGCTTGAAGGGGCTTCCACTGTGTTCCAAATCTGGGACAAATTGAGCATCAAAATAATATTATTGAATTTTAATCCACTAATAAAGTAGAAATCCAGGAGTCTATGCCAATACAAATGAATTAATAGAGAGAAGAGAAACTCTTTCTAAGAGTAGAATCCCAAGTAACAAATTTATATGGAGGGATAGAATTATAAAATTACTATTTATTAACCATCATAGGAATGTGATTAAAGTATGAGTCATCAATGATGCTACAACTAATGGGTGGAAGTTTCATGAGAAATAGGATATCTTAATAGTCTTAAAGTATCTCCCAAAGAAATATTAATTACAAAGGAAGACAATTACTTTATAGTGGAGAAACCTAGAAGATGTCAATTTAATCATGTGGTCATCATTTACCTTGCCAATACTACAACAAATCAATATTGTCTACCACCTATTAGGGTATTGAGAACATAGCATCATTTCTGTGATATTGCTGTCCAGAAATTCATGACCTAAATATAATTATGAGAAAGTATTGAGTCAATGTTGATTTTCTGATTTGAGGGCTATAATGGTAGGGTTATATTGTAGTTTTTGTAGTTGTATGTCTGTATGTGTGTATGTGTGTTTATACTTAAGTATTTAGGATACTGGTAAATTGTGTGTACAAATTAATGCCAAATCTTTCATTTAAAAATAGTATGTATTAATGTAACATGGAAGAGAGAGAGAAACTAATAACATTAATGTGGTAAAATACTATTTTTTGAGAAATCTGAGAATTTTTTTTTTTTTTGTATTACAACATTTCTGTTAGTTTGAATTACTTATTCAGTAAAGTAAATCTGAAAAACAAAAACAAAACAAAACAGAAAAACAAAGATGGTCAACTCTGGTGTTTGCCTAAACCCAAACTAAAGCCAATTTTGATTTTGTTCTGATACCAGAAAAAATGAAACTAACTACTTAACCTAGGAGCAGTAGACAATATCTCAGTTCTGGCCAAGGAGAGGAAGGGGCAATGAGCTTCAGAAGCCTTTGGGGAAAGATTCTCCTCCATTAAAAGAAGCCCTGGAGGGAGAAACTTTCTGCCTCATGATCTACTTGCTCCTCGCCCCCATACCCAAACCTGCCTTTGAATGCAATTGTATAAGTATGTGATTCTTGGAGCAGTTGCAGCCAGAGATAATCATGCGGTCAAGTGAATCTTAGAAATGCTAACCCAGAGCCCACATATTTTGATACTAAACCAAAACAGAACTTTCACAGTTAGAGAAAAACTAAAATTTGATTTCATGCTATTTCTAGTAAGAAAATGTTACTCGCAACTGAAGTCATTCCTAACCAGCACAGATAACTATAGGCACAACACTAGTGACTTCCAGAAAGGACTTGGTGGAAACATGTGAGCCATCACTCTGGAAAAGCATAACCTGAGTTGGTATCGAATGAACTGTGTGCAGGATTTCCTGTGCAGAATGATCAACTTACTTAAAGTGTGGCCTTGTAGACACCAAGATTGGTTACAGTCTTTAAGAAAACAGCTAGGCATTCTGTCTACGTATATCTCATTGCTTTAAAATGTTGTGGGAATTCTGAGTACTTTATTGAAACAATGTGAAGAACACACTGAGCTTTGGGAAGCCAAGGTGGGCAAATCACTTGAGGTCAGGAGTTGAGACCAGCCTGGCCAACATGGTGAAACCCCATCTCCGCTAAAATTACAAAAAAATTAGCAGGGCATGGTGGCAGGCACCTGTAATCCCAGCTACTAGGGAGGCTGAGGCACGAGAATCGCTTGAACTTGAGAGGTGAGGTTGCAGCGAGCCGAGTTTGCGCCAGTGCACTCCAGCCTGAGTGATAGAGAGAGACTCAGTCTAGAAAAATAAGATAAAATAAAATAAAATACACTCTGAGAACACTTGCATGAGGCCAGATTCAGTTTTTCACCTGCAGTCCATGTATCCTGTGCAGGGACGTTCAAGAAACACCTCCAAAATTTTTGTAGTAGGATCACTATTGCCTGAATATTAGGAATGTGCTTTCATGCCAGGAGGTGGTCATCTGTGAAGACCCAAGTGTTTTACTGAATTTTGTGAATTAATTTTCCTCCTCTCATTTTGAGTAAACTTTATATAAACTTAAACTGTCTCATGTTCTCAAATAACCAGTTAAAACATTAGACCCGACATTATTTATTTTAAGGATTCGCATAACCAGCAGTGAAAGACAGGCAGCTACTGTGTGGCATCTTGCAATTAGCATAAGAAAACAGAGCAAATCTTTCTAATAATAGAACAAATCTATAATAAACTCTTCAGTTGAGAGGAAAATGTGGTGTGACTTCACCCAGTAAATTCTCATGGGAAAGTAGAGATTCTTCTTTATTTTATGTATTTTTTTATACAAAGCAATTTTATGTCAATAAACCAACTTTTACCTGGATGATATGGCTGGCATGTGGCAGGGCTCACGCTCAGACCCAGGATGTTATGGCACTGACTCTGATACTCCTTTGACTTCATAACTAATGATGTTTATAATTTATTCATTATACTTTGCTTGTTTATAAATGTAAGTTGTTAATAATTGCTCTGTATCATGGGACATACCACTTAATGTTCTATATATTTGTATATATTGACTTATTGTCATAAAAATGTTTTGTAATAGCCACTATCATCTCTATTGAATGGATGAAGACATTGTTAAATAAAAATCTTTAAACAAATTAAATTTAAGCAGCCCCCAAACCAGAAAAGTTTCCCAGTAACTTTAGGGCTGCCACTGGTCGAACGGTATTTATGGACAGAAAAAGGAAATGAGACAGAGAGACAGCTAGCTAGCTCTAATTTGATGATTCTCAGTTATTACAAAAGCAAATTCCTAAGTTGGGGTTTCAGTTTGTTTATGTACCGAGTTAGGATGCAGCTTGTTACATAGGACTTATACGGAGGCTTCTAAAGCCTAAATTTAGATTTATTTAAAAATTATTTCCTTTTGGTCACCCTCTTAATTTTGAGGGATTGACCAAAAACTTCAAACATTGTTGTCACTCTCTGTTATTATTGTAAATGGACATGTATGGTCTTAGCTCCCACTGGGCAATAACAGAGCAGTGGGTTTTGCGTGGCGTCAACAAGAAAACAGAATGATAAAAAGCACAACAAAACAACAACAAAATCTGATTGGTCAAGATAAGGCCACCTCAGGCTATTTCTCTGCAAAGTAAAAATAGAGGAGACTTTCTTATGCTCACTCAGGCAGACAGGAATCTCCTGTTTTTAGGAAGAAAAAAAAGATATGTTTTGAGATCTCTCTGCTTTCTTAAAGTTTCAGTTTGATTATGTGGTATTTAGCATGAGTCACTCCATTTTTGTTTAATCTAATTTGCCGGGCCCCCTTCAGAAGCCCAGTCTGAAACAATGGCTCCCTGTCATTTTGTTTAACAATTTCTTTCTTTTGGTCAGGTTCTCAGCTAAGTGAGATTGTGAACAAACCTTAGGCCATTAATGCTACTTTGAGTTAACCATAATTTTGGGGTTTTGGTCTCAACGTGTCCTTCATAGGTTATGATGTTCTCATCATCACATATTTCTTTGGGATTTTGTCATTCCAGTACCAGAGAGATCATTTGACACTCTTCAGATGGCTACAAGCACACATTAAAACTTTTGAGAGAATACAGTGTGCCCAGCGGATTATTATGATTCTTAGGTGGATAATAACAAGAGTTTGGAATACCCTCCTTAGCCAGGATCTCTGTGAAGCAAACCAGGAAAAACCAAAAAGATAAAAAATGATCCAAAGAGTCTACCTGTTTTAACCAAGCAGCCTGTTTATTAATCCCCTTCAATGGGGTCTCTGTAATACCAGATGTGCTCATGCATGTGCAGCAAGAAGTATCAGTAACTGCATAGATTTTTTTCTGTGTAACCAGTAGGTAAGCCAGAGAAATTATATTATCCAGTACTACTCTAACAAGAGAATTTTAAAAGTCCATTGTGCAACCATAACTTTTGCATTACAATCTACTGTGGAGCCAATTGTGAGGAATAAACTGAATCATTGCTTCATTTACATTTACTCCAAGCCATAGAGGGGAATAAGTGACTTAACAAACCGATGTCCGTTCAGAAAGATTAATGACCCCGGCAATGTTATTTTTCACCTATGATGTAAGTTAAGAGAAGTGGACCAATGTTCTGTTTCTGATTGATTATACAGTAATAAAGACACCATTAAAATTCTTAGAACATTGGCCCTTCAACTTCCATCCATGAAAGCATAAGGTTTTCAGTGTGTAAGTTTCACTCTGAAATCCTCCATAAATAAAAGTATACCCCATGAGTGCTCACAAGGCCTCTTTTTCAGCTCTATTATTCATGGATGCGTTACTTTGAATAGTGAAATTTGCGGTTTCTTTTTAATAATCTAAGGCAGAGTTATTACAGATTACAAGAGAACTATTATCCTGGCACGTAAGTCAGTTTTCGAAGACACTCCATTTGGGATGTTGGTGCAAATCTGTCCTGTAATATACTTATTGGTCTAGGTTCTTCTATAGAATGATTAGGTTACATTTAAAAAGATTTTGAGAACAAATAGGACTAGGAATCTTACCAGTAGTACAATTTGAACAACAGTTACATTAGCCATCTTGCCAAAGTTACGGGCTGAACTAAATGATTCTTTAGATCATGCACAGATCCAGGTTTGGCATGAAAGATTCAACTCTTCATCAATTTACCCACAGATGCTAGTGACTGCAAAATTCTAATTACAGCATTATCCTGCCAAGCCAAAGAGATGGGCATAAGCAAGGAAAAAATTCAGACAGGCAAGAGTTTCATGATGGCAGAGAAGTCTTGATGTGTGATCTTGGAAAAGCTGTCCATCTACAATGCTGTCTGCTTTGGGGGAGAAACTCCCCTGGTTAGCTTTACATTAAGGTCTCCCACTGATGTACAGTTCCAAGAATCTGAGTAACCCTTTTAAGTTGTGAGATGCAGACCTAAGGTTTGAGGCCCCCAAGGGTTTTGTTTTTTCGGTTTGTGTGATAACAAAAACTTTGTATGGTCCCTTTCAATGGGGTACAAGGGCAGGCTTTCTTTTATGTAATTTATAGAAGACCTAATCTCTAGGTTTTAGATCATAAGAGGTTTGATTATCCTTGATCAGTAGATCACAGAATGCTTCTCTTACCTAAAGAAAATATGCTTTGATATAATGCAATAAAACATTGAAGCATTTAGTCATACTAGAGTTCAGGAGAGCAGGAGATATATGACATTCTATTATTAGGAACATAGGCCATAAGGTGACTATACGTGGTCAACTTACATTTCATTGGAAATGAATGTTATTTCTATCCATCGGCAGTGCCTTTGACCAAGGAAATCCAATTCATTCGGTTAGCTTTACCTAATACTGTTGCATTTGTAATTCCTTATTTAACTGTTTTACAACTTGTATAGTGAAACAAGTACTTCTGTTGCTGGAGATTTCTCCAGGCATGCCCAATGAGCAAAACATATTTTCTAATAGCCTTTTAACTGCTTTTATAACATCAGCCTTCATGCAAGAAAAAGATCCTATACAATGAGAAAACATGCATTGAAATGGCAATTGAATGAAATCCCTCTATTAATGTTCAAATGACCCATCAGGTAGCAGAAATGAACCAAAAATTTTCATTGAATTTCAAGGATTATAGATTTGACAAGCCAAACATGGGTCATAAACATTGTAGCGATTTTAGAACAGTCACTACACAATTTTTTTTTTCATAATTTTGATAATTTTATATTTTCCATGGTGAGTCATGGATTGGAGAGCTTTTAGTAGTGAGAGCTTTAATGACTCAGTAAAACCAGAAAGCTGTCCAGGCTCTTCATGAATTAACATTTAACAATTGATTTACATAATTTTAAATATCAATTTTGAGTCTCTAAATTGGGTACACAGAACTGTTTGTTAAATGGGCTATCATAGGTCATTTGACTTGGATCATGAAGTTTATTTAAATCACTTAACAACTTCAGGATTGCTGGACTTAGCATAAAAATCTGCCTATTTCCTTCATATTTAATTCATTCTTGTTCTTCTTGATGTTGGGTTAGTTTTATAAACCATGCAGTCTCTTCATTAGAGTTCTGGGAAATCTTACACAGTCCAATTGCATAATCTTAAGATTATAAAAAAACTGTATTTATCAGATTCTCTTCCATCCTTTCTTTTTATAAGTCTCCTTGAACAAGAAGCAATTTTCGACTGTAGTTGACTGCAAATGCTTTTAGAGAAGAAGTAAAACCACTGTGGATGACAGTGACTTAGACTGCCCAAGGTTGAAATCTGAGACTTAATTATAACCAGCACTTGACAAGGAAATTTGGTTATTTCTGTGATAGAAGACATTTTAACATGGTAACTAAAATTATGTTCATGTTAGATTTATAGAAATCTCATACTTTTTTAGAACACTCATATCAATAATATACCAGTAAATATAATCCTAAAAATTTAGCATCACTTATCATTTGGTGATGCTTTCCATGTAATCTAAAATGTTAAATTAGCCCTATTAGTTTAGTATCTCTGTTTCACAAGGTGAGAAACACATCTTTTATTGCTGCTGGGTAGCCAACTGGAAAATACCAAAGTCAAATCAAGGTTAAGAAAATGACTTAATTTAGAATTTGATTTTGTGCAATCTGTCAAAAAATCCAATATTTCAAACACTTGGTCAAAATAGGATCACAGATCACTGTGAAATAATACCCATCCATTTAATGAGAGTGATAACAAAAAGAATTTAAAAGCAAATACAGTAAGTTATATAGTGGTGGAAAAACCTTAACTCTTTAACAGAGAGGACTTAGTTTCTTTGTCATCAAAACTTAATATAAACAACATAAAGCACAGGGATTCATGTTGATAAAACACAGAATCTTTTTTGTTTTGACCAGTTACTTAAAAGGTTAAAAGAAAAGACTTTCACTATTTTCCATGAATAGCAGATCAATACTCCAGGAAAATCTTGTTGCTTTAATAGAGGCCAAATTCCAGTTTTGTATTGTATATTTTTTATATAAATCTCAATTTTTAGAAAAAAAAACTTTAAATAATTCCCTTTTAATTTTAGCCAACATGATCACACATAAAATTCCTTTTACAAGATTCATCTTCCACAAATCTTTTCTCTTTCTCACTTTGCAACCATCAGTCTATGTTAGAACAAAAATTAACTTTATTTTTTCCTAACCTAAAACACACCTACCATATAAGCTTCATTTACCAAAAACATATCTTACTTTCCTCATATAAGGAGTTTTTTTTTAATGCTAATCACATTACCTTTTAGTAAAACTTAAGAAATAAAAGTTTTGAACTATTTTATATCACCATTTTGTAGACAAGAACCATTTTATAACTTGCAGAAATATGTTTTCTCATAGCACATGTTTTCATGGTTATTAACAGACCCAAATATATTCATATTTTCTGTATTGTATGAAAGCAAGATGTTGACGCTGCAGTTGAACGTTTGTCCCCTAAAACCTCATATTGAAATCTGATTCCCACTGTTGGAGGTGTGGCCTAATGGGAGGTGTTTGTATCATGGGAGTGGATTCCTCATGAATGGCTTGGTGTTGTCCTTGTGGCAGTGAGTGAGTCTCACTCTATTAATTCCTATGAGAGCTGGTTGTTATAATATAAAGAGCCTGGCACCTCCCAACCCTTTCTCTTGCTTCCTCCCTCATCATGTTATCTCTGCACATGCCAGCTCCCCTTTTGCCTTCTTCTGTGGGTGGAAGCAGCCTGAGACTTTCATCAGATGTCCAATATGTCAGCAGAATTACGAGCCAAATGAACTTTTAACAAAAACAAGTACTTCTATTGCTACCCAATCTCAGGTATTCCTTGATAGCAATATAAAATGGACTAAGACAGTCAAAATAGATATATTCTAAACCTGCATTCAGCAATTAATGTTTCAGTATTTTAAACTACTTAGGAATGACTCAGACATTTGATGAGTATCTGTTACTTATTCTAACATGATGTTAAGACTTCAATTTACTGAAAAATAATTTTGAAACTATCACATGTTTATCTATAAAATTTTATCTCTTTCCAACAAGGAGTTAAGTCAAAGGACTATTGCCCTTTTCTTGATTAATCTGTGTGACTATACTTCTAAGCAATTGTTAGCTAGTTTGCTCATTGTAATTTCTATCTTATAGTTTTAGACAATTTTCCAAACTGGGGTAAATAAAATGCACTGGTTTGGGGCCCTGTAATGTTGGAGGACCAGTAGAGATCTCTTTGATCCATACAGTCTTTGATAGATTTAATGTTTGTTTTGATCTCATCTCTGTTTGCTCTACTTATCCCATTTTTATAGTCATCTAAACATTTTTTAACCTAAATTTGAGTTTTCAAACTGATAGCTTAAGTAAAACAAGGTAGAAAGTTAACATCTTAGTGGCACAAAGCTGAGATTTTAGGTCTGAATAGCATCATTTGCCCAAGCCAAGAAATAAGAGTATAGGTAAAGTCCCCAATAATACAAGATGGCCAGTAAAAGGACCTTAATCAAAGGTAAGAATTGTTATCTAAATTTAAACTAATGCATCTTCTATTGTATGTGTTTCTAATGACTTAGTCCTCTGACATTTCCCTATGGTGCAGAGAAGCAGACATCCTTACAAATGAAGATTTCCTTTATAGATGTATATTTTTGCCAAAGTGTTTCAAAATAGCCAACTATATGTCAGAAAAGTGTATTTAGTTCACCAGGAAGACTTTTTACCTCATCTAAAATTATCGAGGAAAAGGCGGAGCTCATTAACAAACAGGGCAAATACAACATCCATTATGCCTAGATTCAGCATGGATATCTCTGATAAAAGAATCCAATCTACTTTACCTGAGAACGTGTCTTTGATAAACATTTTATACAATGGGTTACTTTACATTTTTGTGTTCAGTGTAGCATAGTAAGCCAAAAGTCTAGCAGATTTTATATTACTTATTAATTAGTAATATAAGGTTTTAATTTGCCTTTTGTCGAGTTTTCAAAAGAGGCAATAAACATTTTGAAATATTTTAGAAGCTTCTACACATCAATAGGTATCTCAGAATGAGACTAATTCAGGAGCTCTTATTTTTAAATGCACTTCTTAAAGTGTAGTGTTGTTCATTTGCAATGTTTTACATTCTGACCATGACAATTTTAAATTATCATTTTAGTAATATTTCATCACTCTTATAAGAATTTGCTGCTTCCAGGGCCAAGAACTTATTCATGTAAAGGTAGGCATAGTTAGAAGGTGAAATACTTTGTTCTTCAGAAATTAAGAATTCTATTTTTTTGTAGAATCTTGGCTTTGACTCTGAGATCCCCTTGATGAACTTATCCAATATTTTTTTCCTTATGTAACTGTACAAGAAAAACTAAGAAAAAAAAATAGAGCTTAAAGCATGTGTCAATTTCTGAAAGTCAGAATTTGCACCCCCTGCATTTATTGCCATTTACTGCCAGTTTCTGTCTGACCCAGTCAGACATTTGAGGACTGTGGATCCAAGTTCAGTTATTTATTGAATCCAGTTCAGTTCTTGAGACAGTCCAGTTTCTGCTGTAACTTACAAATCCAGTCAAGATAAAAAAATTTGTTCAAATAAGCTCAGATAGATCAAAACACAAATCCATGGAACTTCAGAATCCAAGTGAGAGCTGACTCATAATTCCCCATTGCTTCAAGACACCAATGGGCACAATGGACCTGGTGGATACTTTGTTTGCTCACTCAATGATTGGTCCTAAGGCTTGGTGGAAGATCTAGCTTAAAACCTACTTCTGACACCAATTTGATATTTAAAAAGCAAAATTTAACTTTTTTTTTTTTTTTTTTTGGCGACAGAGTCTTGCTGTGTCACCCAGGCTGGAGTGCAGTGGCGTGATCTTGGCTCACCGCAACCTCCACCTCCTGGGTTCAAGAGATTCTCCTGCCTCAACCTCCTGAGTAGCTGGAACTACAGGTGCCAGCCACCATGCCCAGCTAATTTTTGTATTTTTAGTAGAGACGGGGTTTCACCATATTGGCCAGGCTGGTCTCGAATTCCTGACCTTGTGATCACACTACCTCGGTTTTCAAAAGTGTTGGAATTACAGGTGTGAGCCACCATGTCCAGCCAATTTAGCATATTTTAACTGAGAAAAGAACGATTCGGGAATCAGGCAGTCTCCAGAAACCAGAGGAGGTTCAGAATGGCTCTGGGGCTACCTATGGTCATGTAACATTTATGGACAAAAAATGGCAATGAGGTACAGAAACAGCTAGTTGGCTGCTCAGCTGCTGTGATTGACTGAGACTCAGCTATTACAAAAGCAAATTCCTAAGTTAGGTTGTCAGTTTGTTTATATACTGAGTTATGTTATAGTTTATTAGATATGACTCACACAGAGGCTTCTGAAGCCTAAATTTAGTTCAATTTAACAGAGTAAGGTGTTTATAAATAATATGTACAAGTTAAAATAGTTATTTAATAGCAAAGCTGAAATTCAAACTTAGAATGTCTGGCTCTAGAATCCACACTTTTAGCTACAAAGCCTCCTTAACAACTAAATGGCAATTTTAGGCTTAAGATTCCTGGCTCTATATAAAGTCTATCATTCCCTTTGCTGTCTACACTCCTACTTTCTTTTTGTTCTATCATGCTAAAACTGCAAGGAATCCTTAGTGTTCAATAATACTGATTTTATATAGAAACTTACTTAGTACATAATAAAACCGTGGTTTCTAGCTCCTAGTTGGTTAATTTTTAGATTCTGAATCTCTTTAAGTTTTCTTTTTCTTTCTTTGTAGATCTTGAATGAACAGCAGAAAATATTGAGGACCTCATTATTTCTTCTCCCTAAATTCAAGTATCTAGTTAGAATCTTCACTAATGTGCAATTCTTTGTCATTTTTGTTGTTTTCCAGGTGGTACACTGGTTCTGACTACTCCCTTTAAACAGATAGTCTCACAAACAAGGTATTTCAGGCCATATCCTTTCACTAAACCTGAAGGAATTAGAGAACTATTCCAAGAGGAAACTGCCCACTGTGTATCTCCCTGTGACCTTTATGGATGGGATGTACTTGGTTAACTTGTCTTCTCAGAGAAGTTGAGGAAAGGCAGTGATGGTGAGATACTATGGCCATTTGCTAGTCATTTGATTTCACTGTTCCGTGAGGTCTGAAAATTCTACACAACTTTTATGTAATTTCATAAATATGCCAGGATTAAGCCCAGATTACTCCTTATCTATTTAGAGATGCACTATCCCAAACCTTACAACTGCAGATTATTGACTCTTCCTAATCCCTGCATTCTTATAATAGTCAGTGATTCCTTTCTGTTCACACATCCCCTCATTTCTCCTCTCCAACATCTTGCCTTCTGTCTTCTGAAATCTTGAATGCATATAATAGTGCATAGCAATTAATATCTATTGAGTTTCTACTGTGTGCTCATAAATGAGTGTTAGCAAGTTTAATAACTTGCTCACATTTACACAGCTATTAAATGACAGAATCTGGGAATAGGGTGGTTT
This sequence comes from Rhinopithecus bieti, assembly GCF_001698545.2. Classification (NCBI taxonomy): domain Eukaryota; kingdom Metazoa; phylum Chordata; class Mammalia; order Primates; family Cercopithecidae; genus Rhinopithecus; species Rhinopithecus bieti. The sequence goes on along the minus strand of NW_016803891.1, from coordinate 989,980 downwards.
CAGAAGGAAGAATCCATTGAAAAGCACTTTTCTTACATTATCTTCAACAGCTCCTAAGGTTTGCAAGCCTAGTATATTTTCAATTCTCTTCTTAGAATGTTTTCTGTATTTCCTGCATTTCACCGAGTTCAGTTATGAAGATGCTATTTCATCTGCAGTCCCCTAAAGCTGTTCATTCGTCCTTATAATTTGGAGGTTGGGTTCATGTCCTCTCTGACTCCCAGAGGTGTTCCCAGGAATTATTTCCTGGCCACCTTTTAAAAATGTCAGATTCTTAGGGATCTTTTCTATTTAACTGCACTATGGTACTTATTTATCAACCTCCTGAGCACTTCACATGATTGGTAGTTTTGGCATATGGTCCTGTCATCTTCTTTTCAAAGTCTGCTTTTATATCCTTCAAAACACTCTAAGGAGTCTGCCAGCATTCTCACCATTCTCCAATACCCACAAGCAGAGGATTTCTGGTACTCAGTGAGGTGAAGTGCTCATAAGATACTCCATCAGATGAGTAGTGTAAAGCCTAGACACAGTATAAAAAACAACCACTTAAAAGCACTTGAAAATATCTAATAACAGACAGAAGCCAGTAAAGAGTTTATTCTTTAAAAATTCCAACTGAAAATGGTAATAATTGCAAGTTTGTGCCTTTGTTACTGCAGGGCACACTTCATTACTGTGGCAGCAGAAAACCACTGCCTTACTAGCTTAAGATGTCAAAAAAAAGAATCTAGTTTTGGAAGAGAATTGGACCTAAAATCTGACTATACACTATGTGGAAATTCTTGACTGATCTTGCATACTGGTGGGAGACTCAGGAGACTCAATGAAAATGCAATTAAATATGGAAAAGGATAGAACTGTACTGTGTGAAAGCTATGAGTCTACTAATTTTGTAAAATAAATGCATTTTCCAAATATGTAGCTCTCATGGTGAAAATATGAAGGTTTACTGACTTGAGGTGTCAGGAGACAGAGACTGAAAAAAAAATGAGAAAAGCTGAAAATAGTGGGGAAATTTTCAAAAATCAAGAGAATTGAGAAAGGGTAAACTGAAAAACCTGAGTAGAAGCACCACCCAAATCTTTGTTGATGATTTAGTAAATTATAAACATAAAGGGGGAACCTCAAGAGAACCAGGCTAAAATAGCAGCAGCTTGAAGCTAGAAGGAGTCTGTAGAGATTTCAGCTGCTATATGCCATGGAGGAGATAATGGTTGCAGTCTGGGTTCAAGCAAGTGAACTACCTACTAGAACAAAAACATAAAAATAATAATCATCAGAATAATACGAGAGGATACAAAATAAGTATACAATAGTATCTTTAACCGTCTAGTTTAAAAACCAAACCAAAAACATAGAAACAGTGTGTGATTCATACACAGTGTAATCTATACACAGAAAAAAAGGCACAGTCAATAGAAACCAACATTAAGCATGTCCATATGTTATAGTTAGCAGAGAAAAAAACTTCAAACTATATACTGGGAATACATTTTAAAAAAGTGTTGCCTTGGCTATTCAGGCTTTCTTTTGATTCTCTATGAGTTTTAGAATAGTTTTTTTTTTTTTAATTATGTGAAAAATGGCATTGTTAGTTTGACAGGAATTGCATTGAATCTGTAGATTGCTTTGGGCCGTGTGGACATTTAAATGGAATTGATTCTTCCAACCCAGGAGCATGAAATGCTTTTACATTTGTTTGTGTCATATCTGATTTCTTCCAGCAATGTTTTGTCATTCTCTTTGTAGACATCTTTTATGTCCCTGTTTAGCTGTAGCCCTAGGTATTTTATTTTTGTGTGTATGGCTATTGTCAATGAGATTGTATTCTTCATTTAGTTCTTAGATTCAACTTTATTGGGATATGGAAATGCTAATGATTTTTGTGTGTTGATTTTGTATCTTGATACTTTGCTGAAGCCGTTTATCAGATATAGGAGTTTTTGGCAGAATCATTGTGGTCTTTTGGCATAGAATCCTATCACTAGTGAAGAGAGATAATTGATTGCTTCTTTTCTTATTTAATTGCTTCTTTTCTTATTTGAAGGCTTTTTGTTTTTTTCTCTTGCCTAATTGCTCTGACTAGGGTTTTCAGTATTATGTTGAATAGGGCTGGTGAGAGTGGACATCGTTGTCTTGTTCTAGTTCTTAGCAGGAATGCTTCCAACTTTTCCCATTCATAGCTAAGGCAACTCTAAGCAAAAAAATAATAATAATGAAGTTGGAGGCATCACATTACCCAACTTCAAACTATACTACAAGGCTACAGTAACTAAAATGTCATGATACTGGTACAAACACACACACACAAGTCAGTGGAGCAGAATAGAGACACCTAAAATAAAGCTGCACACCTAAAACTGACTGATCTTTGACAAGACTGACAAAAATAAACAATAAGGAAAAGATATTGTATCAATAAATGGCCCTGGGAAACTGGCCAACTATATGCAAAAAAATGAAACTGAACCATCATCTCTCACTCTGTACAAAAATTAATTCAAGATGGATCAAAGACTTACATGTAAGACCTCAAGGATAGAAATCCTAGAAGCAAACCTAGGAAATGCTCTTCTAGCCTTTGGCCTAGACAAATAATTGATGACTAAGTCATGAAAAGCAAATGCAACAAAACCAAAAATTGACAATTGCGACCTAATTAAACTAAAGAACTTCTGCACAACAAAAGAAACTATCAACAGAGTAAAAGTAAAGAGACAACCTACAGAATTGGAGAAAATATTTATAAACTATGCATTTAACAAAGGACTAACATCCAGAATCAATAAATAACATAAATAAATACACAAGAAAAAAACAAATTACTCCATTAAAAAGTGGGCAGAGGTCTTGAATAGACACTTCTCAAAAGAAGACATCTAAGTGGCTGATAAATAATAATAATGGCAGAATACAGAGCAAATGAGGTGCCTAAATAGATCATTAGGGACAGGAAAAGTCCCCTGGTCTTCCATTTTCCCCGTTTCCCTTCTCTACCAAGAATGGAAACTTGGTTAGCAGGAGACCAGTTTGACTGACTGTGGTTGAAAATGGTGAACAAGGATTGAGCTGTGTGATAATATAACAGTGTATGAGGGATTTGCCAACAGTATATTTTACAATGAGATGTGCGGTCTCTATCAGATGGGGGTGGAAAAATGAAACAGGAAAGACAGAACCATCCCCAAATTCTATAAACTAACCAGGGACAGAGCCCCGTTGTGCTCATTGCATGATCAGATTCCAAAGGCTTCCAGATAATATGAAAACTGGACCCTATCTCTCACTCTGTGTAAAAATTAACCCAAGATGCATCAGACTTAAATGTAAGACCTCAAGGATCAAAATCCTAGAAGAAAACCTAGAAAATGCTCAGCATCACTAATCATCAGAGATGCAAATCAAACCGGCAATGACATACCATCTCACACCAGTCAGAATGGTTATAATTAAAAAGTTAATAACATGGTGGCAAGTTTGTAGAGAAAAGGGAGTGCTTATATACTGTTGGTGAGGATGCAAATTAGCCCCTATGGAAAGCAGTTTGAAGGTTTCTCAAAGAACTAAACTTAGAACTACCATTTGTCTCAGCAATCCCATTACTACACTCAAAAGAAAATAAGTAAATCATTCCACCAAAAAGACACTTGCACTTGTATGTTTATTGCAGCACTGTTCATAATGACAAAGACATAGATTTGATGCAGGTGCTCATCAATGGTGGATTGGATAAAGAATATATGATAAGATATGCACCACAGAATACTCCACAGCCATGGAAAAGAAAGAAATCAAGTCCTCTGCAGCAACATGGATGCATTTGGAGGCCATTATCCTAAATGAATTAAAGCAGGAACAGAAAATCAAATACCGTGTGTTCTCACTCGTAAGTGAGAGCTAAACATTGGGTATACAATGGACACAAAGATGGAATAATAAACTCTCAGAATTCCAAAAGGAAAGAGTGAAGAAGGGGAACAAGGATTGAAAATACTTATTGGGTACTATGTTTGCTAATTGGGCAACAGAATCATTAGAATCCCAAACCTCAGTATCATGCAGTATATCCATGTAAAAAACCTGCACGGCTATTCCCTTAATCTAAAATAAAAAAGAAAATAAATCATAACACAATATTAAACTGGGATCTAAAGTAGTGTCTCATAGAGTAGCAACACATTTTCCTATTAGTACATTTGAACATCTTTTTGTATATTTCTGGCCATTAGTATTTGCTATTGAATAGTATCTACTCACATATTTTTGTCAATTTTTATTTTGGGATTTTTGTTTTGTCATCTTTTCTTTATGATTTTGTCAAGCTTGCAAGATATCGTTGTTTTTATTTTGTTTTTGTTTTAGAGTTTGTTCTGTTGCTCAAGGTAGAGTACAGTGTGGCATGATCATTACTCACCGTATCCTCAAATTCGTGGGCTCAAACAATTATTGCACATCAGTCTCCCATGTAGCTGGGACTACAGGCATACACCAGCATACCTGGCTAAGTTTTTTAAAAAAATCGTAGAGATGGAATCTCGATATGTTGCTCAGCATGGTCTCAAGCTCTTGGCCTCAAGCGATCCTCCTCGTGATGGGATTACTGTGCCTGGCCCTAAGATCATTACATATATAGATCATAACACATTGTCTGTCAAATGTATTTGTAATCTCTACTTTTTCTATATTATGTAGTCCACCGTGTCGTTTTCTTTTTATAGATTTTGGAGTTTCCATTTTAATGAGGAAAGTTTTTCTCAAATCCTGGATTATATTTTCAGTTTCACAAGTTATTTATTATAATTTTTATTGTTCTTTTTAAATCTTAACTTTTTAATCCATTTAGAATTTAATTCTAGAGTATGATATAAATTGGAAACTAATTTGAATTTTCTTCAGGTGAAGAGCCAGTTGAGCTAATGTCTTGGATTAAATAAATCAACTTATTTCTACTAAGTGGATAAAAGGAAGTAAAAATATGCTCAAAGAATTAAAGAAAAGAATAACTTTAATAAATGAAGAGAAGATCTCTGCAGAGGAGCAGAACCTATATAAAGCCATGAATGGTAATTCTGCAACTGAAAACCGCAAGAAGAGAATGCATGTTTACAAGATAAGATCAACAGTTTCCAGGGGTTACATTTGAAAGACCAATAAGGTGAATGAAATACACCTGGAAATGAGATAATGGGATGTGTCACTGTATTACCCATTTCTGACAGGTTCAGAATAGAGTAGCTGTCTAAGCTGCCGAGTGATGTCTGGGAATCTACAAACCTTACTGCTTGCCAAAACTCAGTCTACTTATATTAGAAACAGTTTGAACTAGTACTCTATGTCATTCAATTGTTTGGGAAGACATAAGGTATTTTATGTAAAAAGATTTAGGAAGTAAATGATAGAGTTAATATTACTTAGTATTGTACAATTGAGTGTTTGTTGTAGAATGTGTTATTGGCCCCAACCTATCACCTTTCCCTGTATCTATGTTCTTTGCTCTTTGGTTTTGTAGTATATTTATACCAAGGAAAATACATTGGAGGAGTACATTTCTACCCTTAGTCTTGGCATGAGATTTACTTTGGCCAAGTAAGATGTTTATAAAATTGAAGCAAGCAAAATTGTTTAAAATGTTTGCATATGAAGCTTGCTTGCTGTTGTGCTTCCACCATTTCCTTGCGAAGAACATGCCTGAGATGGCTCATGATTACTGGAAGGAGGATGAAGGCACGTGAGCAAAGCTGTCTTAGTTAAGTTGCCCCAGCCAATGCCAATCTAGAGAAGGCTGCAATCCAACTTTCAGATGCATGCATGAATCCGGCCCTGGGAAAAGGATTCCCTATTTAATAAATGGTGTTGGGAAAACTGGCTAGCCATATGCAGAAAACTGGAACTGGAGCCCTTCTTTACACCTTATACAAAAATTAACTCAAAGATGGATTAAAGACTTAAACATAAGACCTAAAACCATAACAATCCTAGAAGAAAACCTAGACAATACCATTCAGGACATAGGTATGGGCAAAGACTTCATGACTAAAACACGAAAAGCAATGGCAATAAAAGCCAAAATTGACAAATGGGATTTAATTAAACTAAAGAGCTTCTGCACAGCAAAAGGAACTGTCATACAGAGTGAACACTGTACTCCAGCTTGAGCAACAGAACAATACTCTTAAACAAAAACAAAATAAAAACAACGATATCTTGCAAGCTTGACAAAATCATAAAGAAAAGATGACAAAACAAAAATCCCAAAATAAAAATTGACAAAAATATGTGAGTAGATACTATTCAATAGCAAATACTAATGGCCAGAAATATATAAAAAGATGTTCAAATGTACTAATAGGGAAATGTGTTGCTACTCTATGAGACACTACTTTAGATCCCAGTTTAATATTGTGTTATGATTTATTTTCTTTTTTATTTTAGATTAAGGGAATAGCCGTGCAGGTGTTTTACATGGATATACTGCATGATACTGAGGTTTGGGATTCTAATGATTCTGTTGCCCAATTAGCAAACATACTACCCAATAGGTATTTTCAATCCTTGTTCCCCTTCTTCACTCTTTCCTTTTGGAATTCTGAGAGTTTATTATTCCATCTTTGTGTCCATTGTATACCCAATATTTAGCTCTCACTTATGAGTGAGAACACATGGTGTTTGATTTTCTCTTCCTGCTTTAATTCATTTAGGATAATGGCCTCCAAATACATCCATGTTGCTGCAAAGGACTTGATTTCTTTCTTTTCCATGGCTGTGGAGTATTCTGTGGTGCATATATTATCACATTTTCTTTTTTTTCCACCTTTTTTATATTATTATTATACTTTAAGTTCCAGGGTACATGTGCACAGTGTGCAGGTTTTTTACATATGTATACTTGTGCCATGTTGGTGTGCTGCACCCATCAACTCGTCATTTACAACAGGTGTAACTCCCAATGCCGTCCCTCGCCCCTCCCCGCTCCCCATAATAGGCCCCGATGTGTGATGTTCCCCTTCCCGAGTCCAAGTGATCTCATTGTTCAATTCCCACCTATGAGTGGGAACATGCGGTGTTTGGTTTTCTGTTCTTGCGTCTTATCACATTTTCTTTATCCAATCCACCATTGATGAGCACCTGAGTCAAATCTATGTCTTTGTCATTATGAACAGTGCTGCAATAAACATACAAGTGCAAATGTCTTTTTGGTGGAATGATTTATTTATTTTCCTTTGAGTGTAGTAATGGGATTGCTGAGACAAATGGTAATTCTAATTTTAGTTCTTTGAGAAACCTTCAGACTGCTTTCCATGTAGGCAACCTACAGAATGGGAGAAAATTTTTTGCAATCTATCCATCTGACAAAGGGCTGATATCCAGAATCTACAAATAACTTAAACAAATTTACAAGAAAAAAAAAAGCTTTCTTGCTTTCTTTCTCTTTTTCTTTCTTTCTTTTCTTCCTTCCTTCTTTCCTTCCATTTCTTTTCTTTTCTTTCTTTACTTCTTTCATTGACAGGTAACACTGAATATATTTGCCGTGTACAACATAATGTTTTGACGTATGTAGACGTTATGTAATAGCTAAATCTAGCTAATTAACATATGCATTACCTCACATAGTTATTATTTTTGTGATGAGAACATTCTACATTCATTCTTCACATTCTTCAAGAATACAATATATTGTTAACTATAGTTACCATGTTGCACAATAGATCTCTTGAATTTATTCCTTCTACCTAACTGTAATTTTGTATTCTGTAATCAGCATCTCCTGAACCCTCCCCTCCTCCAAACTACTCCAACCCTCATTAACAACTATTTTACTCGGTACTTCTATTAGCTCAAAAATTTTTAGATTTCTATTGCTTTAACACACTGAGTCTTAAGGCAGTTTGTTCCAAGAACAGCTAAATGATGAGTATTTAAAATGTGTCAGGCAATGTGCCAGATGAATTACATATATTATCTTGTGTAACATTTTTGAGTATTTTGACACGCTGATGAAGTAGATGTTAGAGATTTTTTTAAATTTAACAATACATTTTCACATGAGGAAATATGGACCCCAAATGCTTTTTTACTTTCCAACGTTACAGAGCTATAAAGAAGTGGAGCTATAGTATTCAAATTTAGGCAGCCTGTGTCAGATATTCTAAGTACATAAGAATTTGTGTCAAATTGGTCTTGTCTGTTAGAGATTTTTCTATCTCCAAATTGTCAAGATTGCATGCTGAGAAAAAGAACCAAAAATAAACTGTTTTAGAAATATAGAATGTTTCAAAATATGTTGTAACATGAAATTTCTTTTTAATCTTTCTCTCTTCCTACACCACTGACATATACAAAATACCTTAATAAAAATGCTTAAAGTAATGAAATACCAACTTATGTGTTTGCTTACATTCAGAATGAAAGTATGCCAGGAAAAACATATGCCTGCTGCTGTGGATGGATATTAGTTCCTGGACTTTCAGGGTGCCTCCTACTAATTTATTTTCATCACAGGCAGTTTAAATTATACCCCCGCTCTTTTTTTAATCATTTAGCACTACTTACAAAAAGTAGAAGAAAAAAGTAAAAGCTTTCACTTCTAGAATTTCAAACATATGGTAAGATTGAGCAGATTCTGTGGGATTGGATGGCAGGGGACCTGAACTCTTGACTTGCTCCTACCACTAAGTAACTATAATGTGCTGGCAAGCCTCTCCACATCTCAGAGCTCTGATTTTCTTTTCAGTCAAATGGAGTCACTACTAGCTCTGGGAGTCTATAAAACTCACTCGCTTATTCATTCCTTCAAAACTCAATTGCTATACACTAGCTGTGTGTCAGGTACCACACCCCTCATGGATGACAGGAGAAACAAGACAAGTCCTTGCAAGAATTCTCAGTTTGAGAAATAGGGATGGAGCCAATGAGTACATAGTTCCTGAAAAATATAGTAAGTGTTTATTATTCTTTCCTCAATAGCAATTGCAGCAAAAACAAAAATGGACAAGTGGTACCTAATTAATTAAACTAAAGAACTTCTGTAGAGCAAAAGAAACTATCAACAGAGTAAACAAACAACCAATAGAATGGGAGAAAATATTTGCAAACTGTGCGTCTGACAAAGGACTGATATCCAGCGTCTATAAGAAACCTTCACAAATTAACAAGCAAACAAAACAAATAACCACATTAAAAAGTGGGCAAAGGACATGAGCAGACACTCCCTAAAGAAGACATCAGCATGGCAAACAAACATAGAAACCAGTACTCAACATTAGAAATCATTAGATAAATGCAAATTAAAACCATAATGAGATAGATAGTATCTCATACCGGTCAGAATGGCTATTACTATACAGCCAAAACACAACAAATGCTGGTGATGCTGTAGAGAAAAAGGAATGCTTATACACTGTTGGTGGAAATGTAAATTAGCTCAGCCACTGTGGAAAGCAGTTTGGAGATTTCTCAAAGAACTTAAAGGAGAACCATCATTCAACACACTAGTTCCATTGCTGAGTTTCTAACTGATATGGTTTTTGCATATCCATCCCCTCCATATCTTATGTTGAAATGCAATCTCCACTGTCGGAAGTGGGCCCTGGTAGGAGGTATTTGGGTTATGAGGGCAGATCCCTCATGAATGGTTTGGTGTCTTCCTCATGGCAATGAGTGAGTTATTCCTCTGAGTTAATGCAAGACATAGTTGTTTAAAACGGTGTGGCACCTCCCACCTCTGTCGCTCCTTCTCTTGCTCCCCCCATCACCTTCCACCATGATTGCAAGCTTTCTGAAGCCCTCACCAGAAGCAGATGCTGACACTATGCTTCCTGTAAAGCCTGCAGGACCATGAGCCAAACTAAACCTCTTTTTCTTCATAAATTACTCAGCCTCGAGTATTCCTTTATAGTGATGCAAATGGACTCACTTAATACCCAAAGGAAAATAAATTGTCCTTGATGTGGGCAGAGCCTTCCAGGGCAGATGCTTGGTGCCTAAAATCACAAGTGGTAACAAGACAGTGTCAGTGAAGCAAGCTGCTGGGGGCTGCTGAAGCCCTGCTCCTTTATGATCACAGAATCCTCAGGTGAGGACTCACAGAGGAACAGTGTGCCTGTTTCATGTCCTTATCTGGTTGGATGCAGTCTTTATTATTACTTTTTTATTTGTTTAGTAAGCAACACATTTTGTCCTTGTTGGCAAAGTGCCCTGTGAAATGTAAAATGAAGTCTTTTTCTAAGCTGGAGTTACTTATGTCAAGGGCGCTCTATACAATCCGGAAAGTGTAGAACAGCCGAGTATAGAATGACATCGGAGAGAACAAATAAAAATCATCCTAATGAACATCACGGACTCAAACTTTGCTGCCAGTGGGTATTAATTTCCAGAATGGATTAAAAATAAAATAAAATGATGTTCGTTTGGAGAAATACATGTGATCAAAATGATTCAGAGAAAAAAGAACCTAAACAAGAATAAACAAGATATTTTTTTCACTCATGCTTAAATGTAGGAAAGTAAAGGTGCCAGTATTAGAGTCAGATAAATTAGAATTAAATTAAAAGTGTTAATAAAAAGCTTTAAATTATGATGAAAGATATTTAATTATAAAGTTGCGACACCAGTAAGTATAAATTGAATAGTACGAAATCTGAATATATGAATAAATAATCTTAGAGACATTAGAAGAAACTGACAGAAACAGAATTGTAAAAGGAGATTTTTACTTTGGTATGATTGAATAAAAACAGCCAGTTATACTGAGCTGTCTCTATGTGCCAGTCTTCCCTTCCCTACCCCCCAAGCTATATATGAGTTAGGCCCTTGAGTCTTCCCAATAAACTTATGAGATAGACACTAAATATAAACAATAGGGAAATCTCATATAATGAATGACATTGAACTAATAATGTTCTAAGGAATTCTGTGACTAATTAAAAATGATCATATTCACTTTACAACTATACATAGATTGGATTATTTATAAAAATTGACCTCAAAGGCCAGGTGTGGTGGCTCACGCCTGTAATCCCAGCACTTTAGGGGGCCATGGCAGGTGGATCGTGAGGTCAGGAGATCGAGACCAGTCTGGCCAATATGGTGAAACCCAATCTCTACTAAAATACAAAAAAAAAAAAAAAAATTAAATGGGCATGGTGGCACATGTCTGTAGTCCCAGCTGTTCAGGAGTCAGAGGCAGGGGAATCACTTGAACCCAGGAGGCAGAAGTTGCAGTGAGCTGCACTCCAGCCTGGTAACAGAGCAAGACTCTGTCTCAAAAAAAAAAAAAAAAAAAAAAAAACTCAAATATTCAAAAGGTAAATTTTATAATCACTTCGGCTATGAACAATATGTTTAAAAACAAAACATTCACATTTAAAAAGAAACATCATCTCACAAAGAATCTGGATTAGTGAGTAAATAAACACACATATCAAAAATTGAAAATAAAAATATGATGTTTTATTTAATACCAACAGCATGTCTTATGGAGAATTGAAATGCAATTAATACATTTATTCACTATGAAATAAGAAAATAAACATTATTTTAATTGTAACATTAGATTAAAACAAAAGTCATGCATTTTTGTAAGAATGTAAAATGGGTGCAACTTCTTTGGAAAACATTCAGCAGCTGCTTAAAAAGTTACCATATGATTCAACAAACTCACTCCTTAAGTATAAAACCAAGATACATGAACCACATAATGTCCACACAAACCTTGTACTTAATATTTCATAGTTTCATGATTCACAGTAGCCAAAAGTAAACAAACGGAAATGCATAAATATATAACACTAATGTGGTTATCCCTGAGTGGATATTATTAACTTGGTCTAAAAGGAAAAAGGTATTGATGCACACTACAACATAGGGATGAAGTTTGAGACATTATTCTAACTGAAAGAAGCCAGTCACAAAAGATCACACGTGTATACTTCTTATTCATAAAATGCCAGATTGGGACAAATCTCATAAGATATAATAGATTGATCATTTGCCCTAAGCCAGAAGGGGAGAAGTAGAATGTGTTTGGGAATGGCTGCTGAAGGTATAATATTCTTTGGGGAACAATAAAAATGTTATAAATTAGATTTGGTGAAATTGTAAACTTTGTATATTATACTTAACGGCTCTGAATTGTACACTTTTACCTGGTGAATTCTATGGTATCGTAAAAATTAAATTCAGAAATGTTAAAAATAGACAGAGGAAAAAACTAAGAAACTGAAAAATAAATTTTGTGTCTGTGATTTCATTTTGTATAGAAAGGATTGGTCAAAATAATCTTTAGTGGATTCAGTTTACTTTTCATGCACACACCAATAGGAAGGACTTCATCCACACCTCACACATAGCTCTGAAATCAAGTCTGGTGGTTGTTTTGGCTTCTCAGATTACGCTTCTTCGAATATACTGATTGCCATTTATGATAACTGGCTCAGAGCTGGTATTTATTTTCCCGTTGATTAGATAGCTCCCTTCTTCAACCCCCCAAGCTTGTGAGGATTTAAATACTTTTAAAACATTGACATATATATAATATTATCTATAATAATATATATATATATCTTATTATATTATAATATATAATATATATATATATACACACACACACACACATGCACATATATGTGTGTGTGCATCTGTAAAAATAAGGGTATATGCTTAGGTACTCCTCCCAACAATTGTAAGATGGGATATGGCAGGGCAATGATTGTTTTACATGATAAAACTGAGACTCAGTGATGGAAGTTACCTGCTCATGCTGGACAAGAATCCTGGATTTCTTACTCTTTGTCTTGCCTCTTTGTTAAAATAAAATGTCTATAGTACATTCCGTTTTCCTCATTACCCACCCCTGTGTCACCCCTCTATATACACCCCCTGACAAGAAAATCAATGAAAATGTTTAATACTTTGTTTTCTGCGTCAGCTTTTCCCTTCACCTCCATATTCAAACACATACAGAGAAACATTACTTTTAGAGAAAAAGTTTAATTATTTTTATTTTTTATTTTTTTGAGACAGGATCTCACTCTGTTGCAGGAGTGCAGTGGTGTGTTCTTATCTCACTGCAACCTCTGCCTCTCAGGCTCAAGTAATCCTCCCACCTCAGCCTTCCCGGTAGCAGGGACTACAGGCACACATCACCATATGCAACTAACTTTTATATTTTTTTGTAGAGACAGGTTTATTCCATGTTGCTCAGGTTGAAAGTTTAATATTTTTATGCAGGAAGAGAAAAGAAACAAAGCCATGGATACAAAACAACTCTTTTCTTGGATCCTTTCATTTTTTGCACATACTTCTATGATATCATATGTTAGTGTGTTTCAACGAGAGTGTATCTGCCTGTCTCCTTGGGTAGATGATCATTTATCTATGTTATGCTGTATATCTATAAATGCACCCACGTGTCTGACAGTAGCATTTCAGTAACATTGGTCTAACGGACTCTGTAGCTATCTATGTTCTACATAAATAAATAGATGAAATCATTATGTAAAAACAGCACCAGTACATTCAATTGCCTACTCAGTAGCTCCTAATAGGTAGTAAAGCTTGATTTAATCGATTCAATGTGTCAGACTTATATAAGGTGTTTAAATGAAGAGCATGGTAAATATTGTAGTAGTGGCGGAAACTAAACTTAGACACAATCTTGGCTGAAATCTTGGCAGCCTTTCCCATTCTATGGTTTGATGTAAGAATGTTGTGAAAGGAAAATAAAATATATCTATTGGGATGCTTTAGGAGGCAATTAATGGAAACTTAAACTGTAATGAACCTGAACATTATAAAAACATATTTGTGCAAGTGAGACAGAATCCAGAGGTGGCATGAACTTTCAGTTTGGTGGATCCAACAGTTAATATCATCAAGGTCAACATCATGTTCATCCTAATGTAGGTTTCCTCATAAATGCAATATGCCTGTCAATTGCCCAAGATGCTGAGTTTCCTTTTTCATGACTTGTAGGAGGGAGTAAACCTGGCTTAAGTTCACAAAAGCCAGAAAGCTTATCTCTCAGAAGCCCTCAGCTAGCCCCTCTTCTCATCATCCCCAAATAGCTTAGGCTTGTTTATCCCTGAATGAATGATGAGTAATGGGGCTTAGACTAATCAGCTTGTGTGGAACAGATATTGGGAATGTAGTAGTACTTCATTGCAGAAGACTTCCTGCTAAGACCTGAAGCCTATTTTGATGGACTCAGGTACACATAGCCTTTCTCCTTGTTGTCAGCGATGTTCAACTCAGCAGCCCTAGCAATTTATGTAGCTGGAATATCTATATTCACTCCTCCAAATTGCCAAATTTAATGTTCTAGAGGAACAAATGATGGATAAAAATAGACATTTCTTTAGTATCTGAAAGAAAATGTTATTTTTAGATATTGAAACAATTGAATGTATAGACAGACAGTCACTTAAGGCTATAAGTATATATAAAACTTTCCTTTTTGTTTATAGCAAAGTAAGTGTACATTTTCTAAGAGAATTTTATTTTATCTTTATCTGTACACTTTTTAAAAAGTCTTATTTTATATCCTTTTAAATCATCTTTGAACACTCTTCCATGCTTGATGTGTTGGTTAACAGAAATAATGATGCATTGTGCCAAGTTTATAATATGCTTGGAACACTTGCCCCTGGGGAAATTTAACAGATTGGGCTCCAAGTATGATTTTTTTTTTTTTTTGATCCCAAGAAAAGGTATTTTTTTTCTAATGGGAGAAAACATTTTGGACATAAAACTATGCTAACAAAATATGTGTAAGAATGAAGTACAAATAATTCTGAAACATAGATATTGAATTTTCTTGGACATTCACATGAGTTCAAAATTAAGAGATAAATTGTACACAGTGCACTTGGCGAGTCCCAATTTATTTCTTAGGGAAGGGAGTAAAAATATGTATTTTGTAAACAAGTGGTTTCAAAAATAATTTACCAAAACACATTATTTTTTCTTTTCTGTATTTATCAATGTATCACGTGAAGTATATGGTTGACAGTCATTTTATTTGTAAATCATTCAGACTATAGTGTCCGAAATATGGGCTAATTTTGAATGGATTGATGCAAAAGTTGTTCTGGATGAACTTCTGAGGCAGCTCCTTCTAAAAATTATATTGTTTTGTAGAAGATCTAAAATGAAATAAAATGTGCTCTTTCCATCATGCCTAGGAAGACATTACAGAGCTCTCTAAAAATTACAAAATGAGATTTAAGGACTTGGTGCATCTAACAAACTTACCATCCACAGTTCCTGTCCTGGCATTATGGTATTTTTGGTTTAGAGTGGTTTGTCTCTTGTCATTTGTGCAGAGAGAGACTGAATTTGCTGGTCTAATCAGTGATGGATAGTGTTTTGTGCATGAACTGAAGATAATACCTATGAATAAGAAGGTATCAGAATGATCCGAGGTGGCTTGTTGAGCATGCTGTGTACCTCAGGTACTGGTTTATAAATGGCAATGAATGACATCTTCCTTTTGGGTTGATCAAAGAGAGAGCACGTCCCTTGAGCTCAGGCAGTTGTTGTTTTCAGCAATGTTGAATTGTTCCTATTCTCTGTGAAGGACTCCTTTATGTGCCAGTCTTACTAACACTGAAATCCAAGTTACTTTTACCACTGGAATAATGTATTCACTACCAATGTTTTTATACATTCCTGCTACAAATTTCTAACACTAAAGGTAAGCAGTGCATTTAGAAGTTTAAAACATTTAATAAAGCTGTTTCCCATTTTGCTTATTAATTTTTATTTATGTAGAAACAGTTGTAGATTACTAATACATCATATGATATATTAATAATGTTATTAAACAAAACACAAAAGAAAGCTAGTTGATCTCAGGAGTGCTGGGTAGGGCATGTGATAGGGGCTTAAAATGCTGGCTAATGTTACCAGATTTTATTTTGTAATAGTGTTTTCCTTACAAAAATCATGTGAAAATTATCTGAGCAGAACTTGAAAAGATAGTGTTGCTGAACTGGTATTGCTTACATTATCCCTTTGCCTATCTCCAGGTTGTGTAAAGGAAGGTAAATAGCTCATTAAGAGACAGCTTGGTAATGGGAACTTCTAGAGAGAACATTATTTTGGGAGTGTGATGTTTTCCAAAGAGCAAAGGAGAGGTGTATTCCCCCATTTGTAAGTCCAGGCTGCAATGTAAATGAAGTAAGGGAGTTTTCGGAAAACCATTTGGAACTCAATAGGTGCCTTTCTTTTTCCAACTTTTACTTTAGATTCAACAAGTATATGTGTAAGTTTGTTACATGGGTAAATTGCACTTTGTGGGGTTTGATGTACAGATAATTTTGTCATCCAAATATTCAGCATAATAATTGATAGGTAGTTTTTCGATGTTCACCCTCCAACCTCATAGGCCCCAGTGTCTACTGTTCCCTTCTTTGTGTCCATGTGTACTCAGTGTTTAGCTCCCATTTATAGGTGAAAACATGCAGTATTTGGTTTTCTATTCCTGTATTAATTCACTTGGGGTAATGGCCTACAGTTCTATCCATGTTGCTACAAAGGCCATCAACATATGCTTTGAGTGACAAAGGGACTGGAATCTTAATCAGCCCTAAAGAAAAACAAAATAGCACTCTAAAGGAGAACCTGGAAGGATATGCTTCATAACAGCATAGCAAAGAGAGAGGGCTCCATTGAGAATGTCTGTACATCCAAAGTTTGGAAAATTTCCAAGTTGTGTCCTTCCCTTGGGCAGAGTTGTCAGAATTCATCTTCTTGCAGTTGAAGGGCTGATGGCCCTAGCTTCTTGCTGATTGTCAGATGGAATTCTTCCTCATCTCCTTGCAGTAAGGGCCTCCCAAGTTGGCTGCTCGCTGCTTCTAAGTTGGTTGGGGAGAGAATCGTGAGAGTAAATCTACCAGCAAAATGAAGTTCTATATAATGTAGTATAATCACTGAAGTGGCATCCCTCATCTTTGCCATATTCCCTTGGCTAAAACCAAGACTTGGACCTTTTCTTTTTGGTCTATTGGTCTATTGTGAGTGTTTGCTCACACTCAAGGGGAGGGGATTATTCACACAAACGTGCAAATACCAGAAAGCAGTAATCACTGGAATTACCTGTGGGTCTGTCCCTACACAGTCCTTTGACTCTGTAACTTACTTGGGCCAATGGAATGTGAGCAGAAGTATCTGAGGGCTAGTTCCAAGCCTAGTTGGTAAGAGAGATATTGTGTTTTCATTATCCTCACCTGTATGTCTGCCTTCAATCATGATGAGAACATTTCCTGAGTAGTCATTTGTCCAAAGAAAATGAGAGTTACCTAAAGTAGACTTGGACACAAATTACATCTTGAAACCAAGAGCAGCATATATCAGTGAACTTCCATCTAATCCACAGGATCTTAAGTAGTAATAAATAATTATTACTTAAAGCTACTGGTTGTGAGGTGGTAAAATAATGTAGCATTATTTTAGCAATAGCTGATTGCTATAATACCTGAGTATAACTTAAATGGTTTGGAATCTGCCTATGATTTCATGCCAGAGGATGGAAGAAAGCTCAAAAGACAAATTGACAAGACAGTGATGAAAAAAACATAACATTGATTTTTAATTGACCTTAGTAAATGTAGCTTATTCTGTAATTAATTTCAATATTAAGTGGCCAAGTTAGGACTTGAAGCCATTTCTTGTGATACCCGTTATTGGTTATTTTTGCTAAATCATGCAATCACTTATATCTGAATAACAAATAGCGAGTGTTTGATCAAAATCATGGCTATTTCATGATGATGTACACATCTCTTTCTCTATATATAATTTTTTGGTAGGGTTGATGACAAAACAGCATGGTGGAGAGAGAGAAAAAGCATGATGGGCTTTGGAGCTAGAAAGACCTTGACTGAAATCTTAGGTTATCTTCTTTGATTTTCTATTCTGTAGTAAGAAGAAAATGGCACTCACCTTGCATGTCATTGTGAGAATTAAGTGAAATAATACAAGTTTGCATCATAGCAAGTGATGCATAAAGGGAGCTCAACATTTGCTGGTTTCTTTCTCCTGCCTCTCTTTTCCTTTGAATCTATTTTTGCTTCCTAATCAGTCAATCCCAAAGAATTTCTAAAAGGTTCTGCTTGTTAGGAAGGGGTCTTAAGTCAATGTTAACAGGTTAACAAAAAAGCGAGAAAGGAAAAGTAAATCCGTAATAAATGGGAGAGGAAATCTCTTAATTCATTGGCTCTCATTGCATTTTGGAGAAGCAGGTACCACTGGCTTTGGACAAGATAGTGCCATCTTCCTCCCTTTAAACAAAGCCGCAGAGAAGTTCCAAAATATCAAACAGTGAAATGTTTACCTGAGAGCTTAGGTGAAGGCCGAGAAAATAAACACCGTAAATGTGTTTGGTGTTAGGGTGGAAGGCGCTGGGTCTCTCTCTTTCGACTTGTGGAGTCCCTGCCAACACCTTGGAGCTCTGGTATCTTAACAGGCCTGAGCTTAAACGCTGAGTGGAAGGGGAAAGTGTGGGGTGTTTGTACAGCTGAAAACAAGATGAAAAACCCCAGGCCCCCCCTCACACCCCATTAGACCCTGAAGTCCACGGAGTGTTGCACTCAACACATAAACACTCTGCTTGGGGAAGCCGTGGTCAGGGTGTGAGAGGGAGGGACACCGTCTCAGAGAGGAACAATGGCATCTCTGTGAGGAGCCAGGAATCCCTGCTCCTGCAGCTTCTTGGCCTGGGATACATTAATCATTACTTCCACCTTATGCATTTCAGTAAACCTTAAGGCCTTTGGGGTTTGATAATGGGGCAACAGGTAAGAAGATACCCTATCAAAAAATAAACACTTTGGGCTAAGGATTCAACATCACTGTTTCTTTCTCCAGGGTGTCAGAGGGAGAGAAAGATGGAATTTGGAGTAAACAGTACAGAGTCCTATCACAGCTGGTTGTGGCATGGTGGGCAGTTGATGAACTTCTCTGGCCTTTCTACAACCTGTGCCTTTGCCCACATTGCGCTGTCTGCCTGGAATATTCTCCAATCACACACACTTTCAGTGGGGCATAGAGTCTTAATCACCTTTTTAGATTAAAGTTCTGTTTTTTATTCTCTTCTTTAAGGACAGCCATCATTGAATTTAGAGAAGGCTTTTCATCTTCTGGTCTATGCTGAGTTATTCAATCCTTCCCCTGTGTTCCCACAGCATGCCACGATCAGGTTCTTACTAAAGTTATTAGGTTGGTGCAAAAGTAATTGCAGCTTTTGCCATTACTTTTATGGCAAAGACCACAATTAGTTTTGCACCAACCTAAATACTTTTCATGGTGCATTGGAATTTGTATGTCTGCATCTTCCCTCAGTCTCTCATTAGACACCCATATATTTCAGTTTGCTGAGGTCATATAGGCTGTGAGTCATGGACCCTCTTATTTCCTGCCTTAATCCCTGCAATAGTAACTATACATATGCATCCATTGTGTGTGCTGTGCTGTTGTAGGTCTTTCCAAAAAAGATGTTGAAATCCTAACAGCATCTAAGAATGCAATTTTACTTGGAAATGAAGTCTTTGCAGAGGTAACCAACATAAGATGAGGTGAAATTGAATTAGAATAGGCCCTAAATTCAATGACTGCTCTCCTTAAAGAAGAGGGAGATTCGGAGACACAGAAGTGTACATAGCAGGAACGCAGTCCTGTGAAGATGGAGGCAGGCATTGTAGTGACGTAGCTACAAGTCAAGGAAGGTCACAGATTTACAGCAACCATCAGAAGCCAGAGGAGGCAAGTAAGGATTCTCTGAAGGCTTCAGAAGCAGAACGGCCCTTGCCTACTCCTTGATCCAGACACCCAGTCTCTAGAACTATGAGAAAATAATTTTCTGTTGTTTTAAGCAACCCAACTTATGGCAACCATGGGAAACTAATACAAACATGAAGTCCTTTCCATTCCTTTGTTTCAACTCACCTTTTCATTCTTCTAATATTTCCTGGGATGTAAAACCAGAACCCTACTTAACATTTTCCTTGGAATTGGAAAAATGGCTTCTTCTCTAAAGCCAATATAAATGCTTGAGTCTCCCATAACACAGCAGCAGCAATGCCTTTCTGGGACTCTAAGTCCCTGGGTAGATTAAGAAACACTCCTCTCCTTTCCTTCACAGATAAATTTAATTTTTTGTTCCACCTACTTCTGTGCACATTTTATCTTAAACTTTTCATGGGGTCTATTCCTTCTATCCACCCTTATTCGTTCAGATGGTAGAGTTCTGAGCTTAGTTCTCTTCACTTTTTACTCTGCAAACCTTTCTGAAGCAATGTCATCTTATTCAATGTCTTCAATGACCATGTATTTGATGATGAACCACCAATCCAGGCTTCTAATCACATTCCTTAGCTGTACTAAACTGTAGACTAACTAGTCAAATAGTAAGTGCATATTGCTCTACATAATTCAAGGTCAATATATCCATACTTTAGATTACTGTCTTCTGTTCCTTACTGTTTTCTTCTTAACATCTCAATACAGAACGATGGCAACACCATCCACTCAGTAATCTATGAAATAAATGTGGGAGTTATCCTGAATGATTCCTTTTATCATCTTTCACATGCAGTCAGGGACGGCGATCCAACAACTCCATCTCTTTAAAATATCTAACATCGTATTCTGCCTATCTCCTTGCTCTGACTTAAGTCATGTCTTCATCATCTCTCTTGAATGACAGCAACAGCTTCTTAACTGGCCCTATTCCCACTAACCTCTATCTCACAAGTCCACTTTTCCTAATACTACCAGAGTGAACTTGGTAAAACGAACATCAGGTTGTGGCATCTTCCTGTGTAATACACATTAGAATCACCTCTCTGACCAGTTACAGATTAACCACCATAATTTGTTCTTCACCTCTTCAACCTCTCTTCTCCTCCACCTCTTTTATATCCTATTTTGCCTTGCACGCTATGATTCAGACATGCCCTAGTACTTTTGGTTCCTGAATAATAGGTTTTCCATCTCTCTGTGGCTTTGTGTGTTCTATTCTCTTGGTCAAGAATGCCCTGCATCTATTAGCTATCTATCGAAAAGCTCTCATCGCTGAAGCTGGAGCAATCATAATTCCTTTCTCTGTTCACCCTATCCCCATGTAGAATTATCTCATTCTTTGTATCCTGAAGACAGTCCATAGCTGCTTTGATCATAGAACTAGTACTGCATTTTTTCTGTTTGCTTGCTCATTTTTTCCCAGTAGACTGTGAAGATGTTCAGGATAGGGTTATAGCTTGCTCATGTATATATTCCCATTGCCCGTCGCAATGTGAGGCACATAATCAACAGAAAATGAGTTAACAAACAAGTGAATGAATATATAAATTAGTGTGTGAGTGAATTAATCTAGTAAGTACAGCTAGAAACTTTTATCCCATGTTCTTTTCAGAGTTTATTTGTTGATAAAATGAGATTATGGATATGAAAAAACGCCTTGTAAACTCTATTTAACTACAGACTGCTAAGAAATAATTAATTTTATATCCAGTCTTGAAAGAAAGAGAGAAGATCGTCATATTGCCATTGTTACCCTAGAATTTTCACTTTAGAATGTTCTTTGGGAGAATCTTTAGTAGGGCACAAATTGAACAAAAAATTCATCTCTTCTCTTTGATGTCTGCCAAGCTGGAAAAATTATGGACTAGATTGGTGGATAGGAGATCTGAGATCTTGTGGGACCTTGTGCAGTTTGCTTTCATTTTCTGGGCCTCAGTTAAAAGATGAGTTTTAAGATTCATTGAAATATTCTATGTATATATACATATATGTATGTGTGTGTGTATTTATATGAAGAAACTGAAGCTTGGAGAAATTAAATAAGTTGTTCAAGGCCACAGCATTTAAGGAGCCAGGATTGGAAGAGGCTGCCTGGATTTTTGTGTCCATGCTCTTATCTACATGCCATGCCACCTTTCATGGAGTTGGTATTGATTGTAAAAGAAATGCTAGGAGAAACACTGAGATAATACTATAATTTTTGAAATAAAATTAAATTATGTAGTACAAATATCATTTTAAGTCAGGTTATTTTCATAAAATTGGATTTTTTTTGTTGTTGTTGTTCTTCTAAGTCTCCATCTTAGCCTAGGTTCCTCCAAAAAGAGCCCAAGGCAAGAAGAATGTGGTGTTAGGGGTTTATTTTGGGAAGAGACCCCAGAGAGGGAGTGTGTGACTGCATATGGGAAAGGGAAAGAAAAGTCAATTTAAAGGTGTGTTTTCAGATTGATCACACAATCTGATGGGGAGGTGGGTGCTGAGGCTCAATCCCACTGGAGACCCCCTGATTAGCCTCATGCCCTGGTTATCAACCCCTTTGATTATGAATTTCCCTAAGGGTAGGAACTTTTTTTCTCCAGTACTTCCAGGGTAGGGCATGCTTCACAATGCTTGAGTGCATTTCTGGGGATTCTCAAGCTACAGAGGCTTAGAGGTCCTGGGGGCAAGACTTACACAGTGGCAGAAGCAAGGCATAATCAGGTCACACCTGTCTGCAACTGATTGCTGAAACAATGTCTAGAGTAAAAGGTACGTAGAAAAAGATGTGACACAGAGCACAAGAGATACGCATTGCTTTCCCTCTCAACATATATTAACAATGGAAACAAGGAGGACACTACACAGGATGCCCCATCTGCCTGTGAGGTGATGGGTCAGTCCATGGAAGAGTGGGTAGAAGAAGCAAAAAGAAAGCTTGACCCCGAGGGATGCAATTAAACACGTGACTACTCACTTCTCATCCCCACGTGTTGGCTCAGAGAGTGTAAATTGTGGCAAATACATTGAATATAGCAAGGAGGTCCACAGGCTCTTACTTCAGAATTTCCATATAGCCCAACACAAAGTACATAATTTAAATTATAATTTGTAAACGTGTCTTTCCCTGAAATAGTGCAACATAGTGGCCCACCTACTTTGCTTTTCCATTTATTCTGGGGTTCAAGGATAAAGCTTCCTCAAGGCTAAGAGCTCACAAACTGGACACATTCCCACATAGGCTGACAATAAGGGCAGGCCAAAGAGAATCTAAGCTGGCTTCAGTTGCCAGGAGGATGTTTGGTATGTGGATAAATGCTAGGCCTGCTGTAGAGCTGCTCTGTCAGAAAGAATTGACTCCATGATAAAAGACATGGTTAGAAGCTGAGACTCTGGAGTCATATCCAGTGGCTCCTAGATGGAGCTTGGTCTTCCAGGGCTATCTTGGCTGGGTCTCCCAAAAAGCATTGCTAAAAAAAATACAATAGGTCCCTAAATTTACTAGTTACAGACTGCAGGATTAGGTGACTGAAAAGGTTGGGGACAGTTTCACAGAAATCAGGCCACCTTTGTGTGCCAAAAAACCAACAGAGTCCAGGTATACCTCACCTCCCACCCCATATACGCAGTTGATGATATCATGTAGGCTTTCTGTCTCATGGACCCTTCAGGGAAAATACATGTGGAGAAGAGGAAAATACCCGAGAGATGGAGCACTTCTATTCTTTTTTAAAAAATTATTTTAAGTTCCGGGGTACACGTACAGGGTGTGAAGGTTTGTTACATAGGTAAACGTGTGCCATGTTGGTTTGCTGCTCCCATCAACCCATCACCCAGGTATTAAGCCCAACCTCCATTAGGCATTTTTCCTAATATTCTCCCTCCCCCGACTCCACCCACCAAGATGCCCCAGTGTGTGCTGTTCCCCACCATGTGTCCATGTGTTCTCATTGTTCAGCTCCCACTTATAAGTGGAACATGCAGTGTTTGGTTTTCTGTTCCTGTGTTAGTTTGCTGAGGGTAACAGCTTCCAGCCCCATCCGTGTCTCTGCAAAGGACATGATCTCATTCCATTTTATGGCTGCATAATATTCCATGGTATATATGTGCCACATTTTCTTTATCCTGTCTGTCTAGCATTGATGGGTATTTGGGTTGATTCCATGTCTTTGCTATTGTGATTAGGGAGCACTTTTATTCTAATCAAACTGGAATGATCCAGTTTGCTTAAATGATTGCTTAAATGATTGGATGATACTAAGCTAACACTGAAAAAGACCTAATCATTCATTTAGTCCAAAAATTGCACATGGAGGCTTAGGAGAAGACTCAATTTGTCATAGTATCAAACAGCCAAGTGAAAAATCTTGAGCGAGCCTAGAAGGCCTAGATGGTCCAGCTCTTGCCCCATCTGCTCACCATCATCCCCTGAGTCTCTGCCATCATCCCACCATGCTCTTCCCTCAGTGGTTTGAACAGATATCATCTACCATGAGAGGTTCCTGTGAATATCTCGTCTTCCTCCTGGGCCCCCTCTAAAGTATGACCTAGTAATCGTCAAGCTTCATCTTTAATCATTCTCCCTCTCTCCCTTCTCTGAGTCTATAAATAGTTCTTGAGTTCCTGTGTTCTTGGTGCAGTTCCCAGTTTGGGGGACACAGTGGTAAGCAAAAATAGACAAAGTGATGTCCTCATGGATCTTAGAGAGTATTTGTGTAATTACACACATACTGTCCGCTTATTCTCCTAGACTGAAATTCTATGAGAACAGGAAACAGGGGCAGTATCTGTTTATTTTTTTCACCAAAGAATTAACATGCTAATTGCTCTAAGATCCTTTGGAGCCATATTTTTGCTACCTCCTGTGTCTCTTTCAACATGCTCTTCCTGTTGAGACTTTTTAAAAAAATTCTTTTTCTGGTAAGCTGCTGTACTGCTCATGTCTCTCAGAAGTCCTCTCAGGTACCTCTGGCCATGCTGTTGCATCACAAAGTGTGGGCCCAAATTCCTCTACCTTCCTCTGCAATTTCAATTTGGGGAAGTTTTGACTAACTTCTGCATTGCCAAGTGAGCTCTGCAGGAGACTGGAGTTGTGTGAGGAAGAAGAGTCAGTGTGGCGGGAAAAGCTGAAAACAGGATTCTCTGGAAAAAGCATAGGACACTTGGAGAAAACGGTGAGGATGAAAAGAAAGAATTCAGAAAAAATTTTCCATATAAAATCTGGTTTGTTGGGTAAAATGGTAGCTCCTTTTTTAGCTCTTTGAAGAATCACCATACCACTTTCCACAATGGTTCAACTAATTCACAATTCTACCAACAGTGTACAAATGTTCTCTTTTCTTTGCAACGTGAGGAATATAAATCATTCGACCATAAAGACACATGCATGCAATTGTTCATTGCAGCACTGTTCAGAAGAGCAAAGACATGTAATCAACCTAAATGTCCATCAGTAACAGACTGAATAAAGAAAATGTGATGCATATACACCTTGGAATACTATGCAGCCATAAAAAAAGAATGAGGTTATGTACTTTGCAGGGACATGGGTGGAGCTGGAGGCCATCATCCTTAGCGAATTAACACACGAACAGAAAACTAAATAACTCATGTTCTCACTTGTAAATGGGAGCTAAATGAAGAGAAGTCATGAACACAAAGAAGAGAACAACAGACACTGGAGTCTACTTTAGGGTGGAGGGTGGGAGAAGGGATAGGGCAGGAAAAATAATTATTGGGTACCTGGTTTAATTTCTGGATGTTGAAATAATCTGTGTAACAAACCCCTGTGACACAAGTTTACCTATATATTAATAACAAACCTTCACATTTACACCTGAACCTAAAATAAAAGTTTAAAAGTGTTGAAAAAAATCTGATTTGTATTAATGGGTAAAATGTTTGTGTCCTTCCAAAATTCAGTATGTTGAAGTCCTAAGCCCCAGTGTGATAGTATTTGAAGGCAAAATGTGATAGTTAATGTTATGCGTCAACTTGACTGGGCTAAGGAATACCCCAATAGCTACGAAACGGTTACTTCTGGGTGCTTCTGGAAAAAATTAGCATTTGAATCTGGCGACTGAATATAAAAGATCACCCTTACCAATGTGAGTGGGCATGATCCAACCTGTTGAAGTCTGAATAGAATAAAAAAATGAACAAAGGGCAAATTTGCTTCTGTTTGAGCTGAGACATCATCTCCTCCCGTCAGATAGAAGCTCTCCTGATTCTCAGGCCTTTGGGCTCAAACTGAATAATACTGTTGGCTTTTCTGGTTCTTCAGCTTGCAGAGGTCAGATGTTGGGACTCTTTGGCCTCTATAATTTGAGCCAATTCCTATAATATTATAATATGTATGTATATATGTATGTATGTATATATGTATGTATATATGTATGTGTGTGTGTGTATGTATGCATGTATCTGTCTATCTATCTACTATTGATTCTGTTTTTCTGGAGAATGCTGACTGATACATGACACCTACAGGAGGTGATGAGATTTAGATTAGGTCATGAGGGTGGGACCCCCATGATGGAGTTAGTACCCTTATAAGAAGAAGAAGAAGAAAGAGATCTCTCTCCATCTTTACACACAAACACTGAGGAAAGACCATGCAATCACACACCAAGAAGGTGGCTGGCTGCAACCCAGGAATCACCCTCATCAGACACTGAGTTTGCTGGCACCTCTAGCCTCCAGGACTGTGAGAAAGAAATGTCTGTTGTGTAAGTCACCCAGTCTATGGTATATTGTTATAGAAGCCTAGTCAGCTAAACCATGCAGCCTCCATTTCCATCCCAATCTCCTCATGAAAACTTCAACAAAGCCTCATGTTGAGACAAACTTCAAGGTGGGTGCAGGGCAAGAGAAGGAGCCTCCCAACAGGTTCACCTAGGAAATTCATAGCTGTCCATAGTGTAGTCACTCCCTCACCATTGCATCCAACCCCATCCCATCAAGATTGAGTCTGTAATGGGAACCAGTCTGGCTTATATATATATATATATATATATATATAATGTATATAAATATATATATTTACTGTACTTGGCATTTTATCAGTTTATGTCTTTTAAAAAGAGAACTCAAATCAGAAAAGCTTCCAAAGGAATACAGATCTATTGACGTCTCAATGTCTTGTTTTCCGTATTGCTTACAAATACTTCCATATGAAGCGGCAAAGCAGACAGCTAAATTATTTATGTATATCAACTCCCTATATTTTTTAGCCTTCCTTGCTTATAAGAATGGCCAATGAGACCTAAGGGGAAATTATCAAGTAGAGCCTCTGTTTAAGTTTTAAATAAAGACGCCTGATTTATTTAGCTGGGAGGTAAGCTCTGCTCAGTAGGAATTTTCTCCTTCCTGCTATCTGTAGTGCAGAGATAATAGGTGCAATTGCAAAGATCATTTTTGTGACCCTGAAGCAACACTCAGGATGAAAGTCACTTGTTAACATTAGTGGGGCAGATAGAAGTTGCTTGGGTCTCTGAGATATCTTTGTCTTGCCATCATACTAGCCTGATCTGCCTGCTTCTGGACTAATTTTACCCAAGAGAGAAACTGAACTCTTTTTTTTTTTTTTTTGAGAAGGAGTCTCGCTCTTGTTGTCCAGGCTGGAGTGCAATGGCATGATCTCAGCTCACTGCAACCTCTGCCTCCCAGGTTCAAGCTCTTCCCCAGCCCCAGCCTCCCAAATAGCTGGGATTTCAGGTGTGTGCCACCACGCCTGGATAATTTTGTATTTTTAGCAGAGGTGGGGTTTCACCATATTGGTCAAGCTGGTCTTGAACTCCTGACCTCAAGTGATCCACGTGCCTTGACCTCTCAAAGTGCTGGGATTACAGGTGTTAGTCACCACGCCCTGCCTGAGTATTGAGTACACTGTTATATGCAGCCAAATTGAATCCTCACTGATACGTCTCTGCTCTTAGTAGTCAATCCATTCTTGCCTCTCCAAACAATGAGAGCTGACTCCTCTTTTTTAGAGTTTGTTTAAAACAAAAGAAGCAAGCCCAATCATCTTCACTGAAATTAGTAGCAATGTATTATCTAATACTAGATGAGTACAAAGTTACAAAAGAGATATTACCCACACAAAGTGAAAAATATGTCGTCTACTATGAGCAAGACATGCCTGTATTCTCTCCAGCATGACATCTTTTCTGTCACAGATGCCGAGTTTTCCCAAGTCTAGCATGTGGCTTGTGAAGGAAACTAGAGGGAAATTAGAATTAGAAATAGTTCTCAGGTAGGGAAGTAACAGTGACCTATGATCTCTGACCTGGGAGAAAATTTGTTTTCTTTCTTCTCTTTCTTCCCTTTTCTTTTTCTTTCTTTCTTTCTTTCTTTCTTTCTTTCTTTCTTTCTTTCTTTCCCTTTCTTTCTTTCTTTTCATTCTTTCTTTCTTTCTTTCTTTTTCTTTTTCTTTCTTTTCTCTTTCTTTCTTCTCTTTCTTTCCTTCTCCTTTCTTTCTTCTTTCTTTCTTTTTTCAGTTTCTGTAGGACTAAATAACTAAGAAGCTAAAAATGACCTTTAGACATAGCTCTTTAATGGCAAGCATGCAACTATTATTTGTCAATTAAAAATACAATTAAAGGCCGGGAGCAGTGGCTCACACCTATAATCCCAGCACTTTAGGAGGCTGAGGCAGGTGGATCACAAGGTCAGGAGTTCAAGACCAGCCTGGCCATCATAGTGAAACCCTGTCTCTATTAAAAAGGCAAAAATTAGCCAGGTATGGTGGTGGGTACCTGTAATCCCAGCTACTCAGGAGGCTGAGGTGGGAGAATTGCTTGAACCTGGGAGGCGGAGGTTGCAGTGAGCTGAAATCCCACCATAGCAGTAAGCTGAGATCCCGCCATTGCACTCCAGCCCAGGCGACAGTGCGAGACTCTGTCTCAAAAAATATATAAAAGTAAAAATAATAATAATAATATAAAAATTAAATCAAATTTAAAAAATCAAAGGTTCTCTCCTTTGATTTTTCACTCCTTTAAAAAATTAATACAAGAATAATAATAAAAGGAGGGAACTGTTATTTCTTGGCTCAAATGAAGTGGCAGAAAATTCTAGAATCACTGCCCTGTTGCCAAATTATTTGACCTCACAAAATGGCAAATATTCACTAAAATTGCATTTAACTTTCAAGGACAGAGCAATCAAGAGTGACACTACGCTGCCAAGATCTGTGTGGGATGAAAATCAAACTATTTATAGTAGTGAAGTCTTAGGGGACCCAATTTTCAAAACGGCAAATAAGAAGCTGGATTAACATCAAGAGTGCGGACCATTAGAAAAAGCCTCATGGCACATGCAGACATAAAGTGGAGTTGGATGCAGAATTAGATTTTTAAATTGGGAAATGTACCTCAGCAAAAATGTTTAGCTACAATATAAAACCACTGATTTAAAAAAATCAATTGAGGGCCGGGCAGGGTGATCCATTCCCATAATGCCAGCACTTGCCGAAGGTAAGGAGGGAGGGTGGTTTAAGCCCAGGAGTTTGAGACCAGCCTGAGTAACACGGCGAGATCCTGTCTCTACAAATTTCTTGATCCCAGGATATTGATACTGCAGTGAGCTTTGACTGTCCCACTGCACTCCAGCCTGGGTGACAGAATGAGATTCTGTCTCAAACAACAACATCAACAACAAAAATTAATTGAAATAAAACAAAATAAAAAGTAGCTGATATTTATTATGTGCTGAATTTATGTCAGGCCCTAGATGTTTTATGTTTATTATTTTATTTAAATTTCCCTAAAATCACACAGCTCAAATCTGGAAAGCATAGCTTTGAACTTGGGTAGCAGGTGGTTTGCCTAATGACTTATGTGGACTCTGCTGTGAGCATGAACTCCTAGAGAGTGATACCACCCTCTCATCATGGTATGCCTTCCTAGATGCCGTCCCTGAGCAATACAGTCAGCCCTCAGTATCCCGGGGTCCACATTTGCAGATTTAACCAACAGCGGATCAAAGGTATTTGGAGAAGAAAGAAAACAATAGGAACACAAAAAGTAATACAAATTAAAAACCAATACAGCGGAGCAAGATGGCCGAATAGGAACAGCTCCAGTCTCCAACTCCCAGCGCGAGCGACACAGAAGACCGGTGATTTCTGCATTTTCAACTGAGGTACTGGGGTCATCTCACTAGGGAGTGCCGGACAATCGGTGCTGGTCAGCTGCTGCAGCCTGACCAGCGAGAGCTGAAGCAGGGCGAGGCATCGCCTCACCTGGAAGC
>NW_016803891.1:942140-959608 GCF_001698545.2 Rhinopithecus bieti | reverse complement strand
AACCAATACAGTATGACAACTATTTACATAGCATATTTACATTGTATTAGGTTTTATAAGTAACCTAGAGATGATGTAAAGTACATAGAAGGATGTGTGTTGATTATATGTAAAGATTACATGATTTTATATAAGATACTTCAGCATCCAAGGGTTTTATTATCAGTGATTGCCCTGGAAACAATACTTGGAGGATACCGAAGGAAGACCATAATTATCAGGTAGGTGTAGGTCAGAGGTATTGTATATGACACTTTTAGTCTTCTCTCTTCTCACAGAGTACTGTTCATCTTGCCACTGGTAGACTTCCTTCTTTCCTTCTTCTTTTGTACTTACTAAGCACAGAGAGCCAGTTCTCAATATCAACAGTAGTTACATTCACAAACACTGAATTCACGAATGCTGAACCATTGCTTTTAGGGGAAATACAGAGTTAGGTTTCTGCAAGCCTCTGGTCACAAGATTTTCACCAACCATTCAATATATAATCTTTGTTTTCTGAGCATTTTCTTTAAATACACTTTGCTAATTGTGTATTTTTGTTGCATTAACACTGAACTCACAGCCAACAGCACTGTAATTCATGCCTGATCAAACGTATCTAATGCATGATGTTTTCTCCATAAGGCACATTACAGCCTTCTTGCACTTAGGAACACTAGACAGCACCTTACTTTGGAGTTATTTATATAAATAAATCACCAACAAAACACCCATAATTGCATAACACAGGCACTAGGTAGATGATGAGCAAAACACTTGTCTATAGTACAAGAGGTGAAAGAAGAAAGCAGAGTGTCACCTTCTGTTGACCTTGGCTGAGAAACCAAGACTGTGTGTCAGGAGACTCAAATTTTACCCTCTGTGCATGTCTGAGACTGACTGTGAAAGCAAAGCACCATAAGTATTGATTTTGGGATTACAAATTAATTTTAGTCAGTAGGTGAATCCTCAAATACAAAATGCACAAATAACGAACCTGAACTGTTCTACGTTCTTTGTACCCTGTGAGGCACGGAGGATCCAATAGTAAACACATTATAAAAACTGTTCCTTCTCATTAGCTTAATATATAGATGGGGGCAGTTAATAATGAACAGTCACATAAATATAAAGAGCTCTCGGAAGTATCATACTATATGACTTTTTGATTGATGTGTCAGCTAATTCATTCATGTCATTGTCCATTTATTTAAGAGAGCGTTATTATCTCCCTACTACATGCCAATCACTGTTAGGCAGTTAATGCTGCCAATTTACTAGTTTGACCCCCTCCTTTGCCAATATGTAAGCTATCCGAGACAAGGAGAGCACCTTAATTATTTTTATATTTTATATTTCTTGCATGTGTAGAGAATAATGGACTGGAGAGCAGAACTCCCAGTTTTTCACCAGGGCTCTGTTATCATCTCTGTAAAATAAGAAAGCTTGACTAGACAGTCTCTATAGACCCACTGAAGTCTGAGTCTATATGAGGCACTCTATAAATATTTGCTGTATTGAAATACTCTCCCAGTGGTTGCAGATAAGACATATAGTGGTAAAAGTCTCTGAAAACTGAAGTAGAAATGGCATGTTTAAGGAGCAATAGAGTCAAATTGGCTCTGAAGAGCAAATCTCTAACTTGTCTTGACCTGGGGCTCCATAACTCTGAGTAAATAATAAAGATGCTATGTAAGCAGAGCAGGAGGTTCTCACGGTGAACGTGAAAGCCCAGGAGCCATATTCCAGCATATTATGGCTGGTTTATGGAGCACATCAGTTCATAATGTGAGACAAATTGGCACCAGAGACTCATGGCTGCAGTCCAAGTGGACCACCAAAGGAAGAAAAATGAAGGGAATGCCAGAAGGAGAAGACTGCAGTCTCTCCTCTTTAGATCTTGAGTTTCTAATTCTTCAAAGGGTTTCTTTAGCAAAAGATTGACACTCCAATCACTTTACAGTTTATGACTCTTGAAATAAGACATGTAGGTGTTCATTTTTTCATTCAGTCATTTATTCATTCATGCATGTAACAAACATGAGTTTGAGCTCCTACTAAACGTCAGGTAATGTGACAGATATGCAGGTTACAGTGGTAAAGAAAACTCCGTATGGTCTCTGCATGAATGGAGTTTAGAGTCTAGCGGGAAGGATATGCAGTGGAAGAAAGCATGCTGCTATGGGAGAACAACCCGGAAAAACTAATCTTCCCGCAGAGGCCTCCCTCATGGCCTTAGGCTAGAAACAAAATTGGCGTGATGAGGAGGGAGTATTGGGACTTGGAGGGCGGATAGAGAAAAACACTCTAAGCACAGAAAATACCTGTATGAAGAGAGAATTTGGCCCTGCTGAGGTATTAACAGACAAGACTGGAGGCTAGAGAGATGGTAGAGGTGGTTAAGACACTTGGGAAATGGCGTGGACGTAGTGGCTCACACCTGTAATCCAAGCACTTTGGGAGGCTGAGACTGGCAGATCATGCGAGGTTGGGAATTCGAGACCAGCCTGACTAACACAGAGAAACCATGTCTCTACTAAAAATACAAAATTAGGCCCGGCGTGGTGGCTCACGCCTGTAATCCTAGGTACGCGGGAGGCTGAGGCAGGAGACTTGCTTGACTCCGGCAGGCGGACATCGCGGTGAGACGAGATCTCGCCATTGCACTCCAGCCTGGGCAACAAGAGCAAAACTCCGTCTCAAACAACAACAACAACAACAACAACAACAACAACAACAACAACAACACGCTTGGGAAACAGGTGGGACCAGAACTTCAAAAGCCTCGTAAGCTTTTATTTCCTATTCAAAAAGAAGGT
Organism: Rhinopithecus bieti; assembly: GCF_001698545.2. Lineage (NCBI taxonomy): Eukaryota > Metazoa > Chordata > Mammalia > Primates > Cercopithecidae > Rhinopithecus > Rhinopithecus bieti. Next base: position 956,807 of record NW_016803891.1, on the reverse strand, counting down.
GCTAGCAGATTTTAATCAAGGGAAAGGCAGGATTAGATTTGCATCCTTAAATAAGCCTTGCTGCTTATTAAGTGAAAGTAAATAGGTTGTGGCTAGATCAGAGTGTTACATGGTAAATACAGATGAGGTTGTTGTCATAAGCTGAGCAAGAGACACCACCAGCTGGTGCTCAGACAGTTGTGGAGAAGCTGAGGAGACGTGTATGGATTCATTACAAGAAGTAAAATTGGCAGGACTTGATAAATGGTTAGCAACGGGAGCAAGGAAGAGAAGAAGCATTACAATACGCAGCTATTGCCTTTTTGCTTTGTATGCTAGTAAGCTCTCAGACACTATTTCAGTCAGCATTTTATTTCTATGAATGAATAAAAATCTTTGGGCATGTATTTCTGTTCATAAGCTCTCTATTGCTTCATTTTATTGTTTAATTATAAGGTTTTTTTCCTCTTGCCATATAATTTGTATTTTGTAACTCATCAATGTCATTTTTGAAATGAGATGGTATATATGTATATATTCATTACATTAAAATATTCTCATTTATTAACAATGTTTTGACTGTCATAAAATCAGTTAATATATTCCATTAAAATTAAAAATACATTTAAAAAAACTCATAGAGTGGCAGGAAAGGTGGAAATGGTGAGGAGAGGGGACAGCAGCAGTGGCTCAAAAACATTCCTTAATGCGGCCGTTCTTCTTGTAAATCCCTCCTATCCCTGCCAAAGTCTCTTTGTACATTGGGCAACACCAGGCTCAATGATGGCATTAGTTCATAGCCTGAAAGCTGTAGTGAATAGATAATAAATCTGAATGACTTCTCGAATCATGCCATCATCCTACATGAAAATATATAGTAAACTGTTAGATATTTATTAACACAAAGCAGTAAGACATGGGTATGGTTGCTCTGGATCACAGCAAGCAGCAGTAAGCCAGACGTGAAGAGGACATCTCAACAAACTCCTATTCAAATGTCAATGCCCAGGTATCTAACCCTTTCTTTGTGAAGACTTTTTTCAAACCAGTCACCCACGGTACTTTGTTCATCTTAAAACTGAACACAAAATGAGGTTGAAGGGTTGATTAAACCATCATTTGTCTATGGGCTGACCTCAATTTTAGACTTGATAATAATCTGTAAATGAGTTTTTTATTGTCACAAAAAACACTGACAAGATTGAAGACATTAATCACACATTTACATTTTCCCTATATTCCAATTCTAGCACAAATTTCATGTCATTGACTTTAAATATTATATTTTTAATTAATCTTGGATTTATCATGTAAATAGTACAATTACATGTAATTATACTTCATTTTATAATTATGATTTAGTGCTGCTTTAATTTTAGTGTACCCTCAAAACCCAAAGAGATAGACATCATAAGGGAAATAATAAGAGACATGAAGGACCTACAATGCAAATAAGGTTTCTACATAACATCAAATAAACATACAGAAAATAATCAAGCACATGACATGAAGAAATTTTTCTTTTGAGTAGGAGAAAGACTCGAATCTGTAGAATGAATAGTTTGATAAAAGATGATACATGCTTAGGCATATCCTGACAAAATTTGTGCACTTTAGGGATAAAGATGAAAAGGTAGATGAATAGACAGAGAGATAGTTGAAAATGTAGCCTCCAGAAACAAAGACACCCCCACTTCCAGAAACAAAGGGCAATTGAGCTATACAGAAAAATCAACAAACCAGTTTGGTCATTGGACAATGTAAAGCAAAGAGTAGAAAATAGAAGATAGTAGAATAATATCTATAAATATTTATGAGAAAAGTACTGAGTCTCACTAACCATATTCCATCACCCCAATAGGGGAACGGAAATGATATTTGCAGCTACTAAAATATTCAGAGCTTACTACCTACTAACACCACCAAAGAAATTACTAAAGCAAGGACTATAATCAAACAACAAATTATTCAGAAGAGAGACCTCAAAATTGAAATGAATAAAGAGGAAAGAGAACAAGAGTGATTATTATTTTCTCACTGCTTCTGTTTTTATCATTGTAACTGGTGGAAAGACTTCAATTGAATCCCAGTTTTTCCTAAACATCTCTGATAATAAAATCAGGGATGCATCCTTAGGGAATTTTATGAATTCAGCAACTTAATAGAAAATCTGACTAACAAAACCCAAAAAAAAAAAAATCTCACAGGATTTAAACACAAGCAGTATAGCTCAGGGCTTGCATTGCATTTCTAAACACTGTGTTAATGAATTTTATCACCATGTTAAACATATATATATATATATATATGTATCAAATTCGAATAACCAGCAGACATATGCAACTCCTTTGTGGATGGGTAAATGAAGATTAGAGCTTATGAGATAGTATTTTCCATTTATTATTATGAAATTATATATATATGCCAGATATTATTGATAATATTTATTTTTTTCAAGAATACAAATAGCCTATATTCACATAAAATCAATGGATGTGAATTATAATGCTCTTTTGGAAAGGCAGACTGGAAACATTTACTAAAATATACATATAACTTTAAATGAAACAGTTCCATCTTTGGTCTATTCTTTTTTCTTTTCATTTCTTTCTTTCTTTCTTTCTTTCTTTCTTTTTTTTTTTTTTTTTTTTTTGAGACAGAATCTCCCTCTGACACCCAGTGGCATGATATAGGCTCACTGCAACCTCCACCACCTAGTTCAAGCTATTCTCCTGCCTCAGCTGCCTGAGTAGCTGGGACTATAGGCATGTGCCACCACACCTGGCTAATTTTGTATTTTAATACAGACAGGGTTTCACCATGTTTGCCAGGCTGGCCTTGAACTTCTGACCTCAAGTGATCCACTCACCTTGGCCTCCCAAAGTGCTGGGATTACAGGCGTGAGCCACCATGCCCGGCTTGGACTATACTTTTTAACAATTAAATAACAATGTGTGAAAATAAGTCTATTGCAGACTCTTTATAATGGGAAAAATGGAAAAGTATTAACAGTTTATGAAAAGTTGAAAATTTGACTTAGCTGTTTACACCAATAAATAGAGTACTCCAACAAAAGGAGTAAATTAGGGTTATATTAGTTTACTAAAAGACATTTCACAAGGTTTTTAAGTGAGAAGCAAGATGTAGTGTAATATGTGGATTATAGTTTGTATTAATCTGTTCTCGCATTGCTGTAAAGACCTACTTGAGACTGGGTAACATAAAGAAAAGAGGTTTAATTGGCTCATGGTTCTGCAGGCTGTACAGAAGGCATGACTGGAGACGCTCAGGAAACTTACAATCATGGTGGAAGGCAAAGGGGAAGGAACCACTTCCTATATGGCTGGAGAAGGAGAAAGAGAAAGAAGGAAGAGGTACTACACACCTTTAAACAATCAGATCTCATGAGAACTCAACCACTATCACAAGAATAGCAAGGGGAAAATCTGCCCTCATGATCCAATCACCTCCCGTCCGGACCTTCCTCTGACACTGGGGATTACACTTAGACATGAGATTTGGATGGGGACACAAATCCAAACCATATCGTTCCTCCCCTTGCCCCTCCAAAATCTCATGTTCTTCTTACATGGCAAAATACAATTCTCCTTTCTCTACAGTCCCCCAAGTTTAACTCATTTCAGCATTAACTAAAAAGTCCGGCCGGGCGCGGTGGCTCAAGCCTGTAATCCCAGCACTTTGGGAGGCCGAGACGGGCGGATCACGAGGTCAGGAGATCAAGACCATCCTGGCTAATATGGTGAAACCCCGTCTCTACTAAAAAATACAAAAAACTAGCCGGGTGAGGTGGCGGGCGCCTGTAGTCCCAGCTACTCGGGAGGCTGAGGCAGGAGAATGACGTAAACCCGGGAGGCGGAGCTTGCAGTGAGCTGAGATCCGGCCACAGCGCTCCAGCCTGGGCGACAGAGCCAGACTCCGTCTCAAAAAAAAAAAAAAAAAAAAAAAGTCCACAGTCCAAAGTCTCAACTGAGACGAGGCAAGGTCCTTCCATCTATGAGCCTATAGAACCAAAAGCAGTTTAGTTACTTCTAAGACAAAATGAGAGTGCAGGCATTGGGTAAATACACTCATTCCAAGAGCAGAAATCAGCCAAAAAAAGAGAGGGGGAGGTTACATGACCAATACGTGTCTGAAACCCAGCAGGACAATCATTAAATCTTCAAGCTCCAAAATAATTTTCTTTAACTCCATGTCTCATATCCAGGCCTCACTGATGCAAGGGGTGGGTTCCCAAGGCTTTGGCTATAGTTCAATTTGTATAAAATAGTGACAACATTGCCCTATATATTTATAGGTTCGTGCATATATCTGTGTTTAGATGTGCGAGAATATATTTGTCCCTTTATAATTACATGAACATGGAGACAATACAGAAGAATTTATAAATTATTTACATAAATTAAGATATAAACGATAGAGATGAAGAAGGATTGAACAAAAAATTAGCTATGACTAATCTCAACTATCTGCAGCCCTGTCAGCAGTGTTTCAGTTTAGGTTCTGCAAATGAGAGGCATTTGTACCCTATCCAGAAGATAAAAAGAAAGAAACCATTACTAACCTTGGAGAGCATTATGTGGACAGACTGCATTGTGAATTTTGCCTTGCTTCTTGGAAAGCTTCTGAAAACCGTTTCCTTTGCTGGACAAGCAGCTGAGAATGTGAATAAGTGAGTGGTTTCTGTTATTCCTGCACTTGCTGATTTCCTGACTGGTCATGGTTCTACCCAAGCCCCTCCAGTAGTTTTGGAAACATCTAACTCCATGTGATACATTTTCTCCTAATGAAATAACCAGAATGCTTTTCCTTTCTCTGATTGAACCAGTATTTTTTGTCACAATAATGCTGTATTATAAAAGACTGCAAAACCAAATAGCTTAAAACAATAAAAATGTATTATTATATAGGTATACATGTGCGATGGTGGTTTGCTGCACCCATCAACCCATCATCTAGGTTTTAAGCCTGGCATGCACTAGGTATTTGTCCTAATGCTCTCCCTCTCCTTGCCCCCACCCCCTGACAGGCCCCAGTGTGTGATGTTCCCCTCCCTGTGTCCATGTTTTCATTGTTCAGCTCTCACTGATGAGTGAGAACATGCGGTGTTTGGTTTTCTGTTCCTGTGTTAGTTTGCTGAGAATGATGGTTTCTAGCTTTATCCATGTCCTATAAACCTGGACTTTCTGCACATGTACCCCAGAACTTTAAGTAAAATAAAAATAAATAAAAATGTATTATTGCTCATGAATCCACAGACCATTTTTTAGGTCTGTCTTGGACTAGGCTGATCTCAGTTGAGCTCATTATGCAGCTGAGGTCAGTAGGTGGGTCAGCTGGGGCTAGATGGTGCAGGATGGCTGGTCTAGGGTTTCTCTTCTACATGGTCCCTCATCCTCTAATAGACTTACTCAGGCTTTCCACATAGTCGGTTGAGCCTAAGAGGTCAAAGGGAAGTACACAGGCCTCTTGAGAGCTAAGTTTGGAAGGTGTACACCATTCCTTTTGCCATGTTCTGCAGTCAAAGTAAGTCACAAGGCCAGCCAAGATTCAAAGCAAGGGGAATCATCTCCATGTGGTGATGAGCAAGGCTGCAAAGACACATTGCGAAAAGGGCAGATACAGAAAGAAGTGAAGAATTTGAGTCACTTTTTAAAAGCAGTTGACCACATTGCCCAAGCCTTCTGTTAGGGAGGTAGAGAAGGTCAACAGAGAGAAAGAAGAAAGGGATAGAATGCAAGAAAGCAAAGTATGTAGAAAAAGCACAGCACATTATATAATCTTATTTATTTATTTTTAATTAAAAACGTTTTAGAGATGGTGTCTTGCTGTGTTGCCCAGGCTGGCCTCAAATTCCTGAGATAAATCAATTTTCCTTTCTTTGCCTCATGAATATCTGTGACTGTAGGCATGCTCCACTGCACCCTGCCTATTTATTTATTTATGTAAAACTATCCCTATGTGTGTGTGTATATATATATAATGTATATGTATGCATGCATGCATAAGGAAAAAACTCTAAACCCAAATCTTTTAAGAAGAAATATAAAGTAAAATATTTTAAACCAGGGTAGTTTCTATATGGAATATAGGAATGTGAGTGGGACTGTAATGTAGATGGTCTAGAGAATGAATGAGTTTGGAATGCCAGATACATCAGAGAAGAACGACTTAGTTCTAACTGGGGGATTAGGAGAATAATGTTATGGACTAAGGTGAAGGAGGCAGGACTCAGCTAACTGGAGAGTTTGTGAATTAGGGCAAAATGGGGATTCATGGGAAGAGTTCAATAGGAGAATGTTAAATTTACATTTGAAGTTCTAAAATATCACTTTGTGTACTGTTTGGGGAACAGAATGTAAGAGACATGAGAAAATATGAGACTTGGGTTAGGAGACTGTTTTAGGAGTCACATGAGAGATAACAATGGTGAGAAAATGAGTGCTACTAGTAGAGGTTGTGAGGATTGCATGGGATTGGGATATGTTTTGAAGTAAATTTGACAAGACTTGTTAATACATTGGATTTAAAAGGAGACAAATCAAATATAACTCCTAGGTTTTGCCTTGAAAACCTGGAATTGCTGAAGTCATTCAGTCAGATGATGAAGTGTGAAGAATAGGCAGATTCTGGGGGAAAAAGTAGATTTTCTACTTTGATCATGGTAAGTGTAAAATGATTATTAGAAATTTAAGTGGAAATAAAAAAGAAGTGTGAAGCTATAGGAAGTTACAAGTAGAGCTAAACAGTATCCTTGAGAGCAGCAATGGTGAAAGGAAGTGGATAGTAAAATCTGGGGTCACAAACATCCAGTGATCTTGTGGTTTTGAAGAAAAATGCAGAGGTAGAAGCAGGGGTAGAGATTTAGCCTACAGATACTATTTAAAAGCACAGGGATTGTTGAGATAACCTAAGGAGAGTACACAGAAAGAGAAGATGCCCAGGAGAGAGAACAGGGAAGCCAATACATAGACTGCCATAAAATGAAGCCAAGAAAAGGCAAGTTAATTAGGAGTAAAACTGGAATAAAGAAATGCCACACAATCCAAGAGAGGCAAGTGCTTAACTGAAGATGGAGTTGTCAAGTATATCAAAAATTGATAAGAGATCAAAATGAAAAATAAAGAAGAAACATTTATTTAACAAAGTTCTGACGCTAGGGGATCACCTTGGCAAGGGCAGTTCATTTGACTAGTTGGAATAGAAAGGAGTACATAAAAGGAGACTAGAAAACAGTACATAGGAAAAAAAAAAAAAAAAACACAACACTTTTGATACAACCTTATTTATTTATTTATATAAAATTATACAAGTTAATCTGAGTATACATAAAAACATCTTTCAACCTAAATGTTTTAAGAGGAAATGTAAAGTAAAATCTTCTCAATTAGGGTAGTTTCTGTACTGATAAGGATTGTGAGTGGCATTATTGTGAGAAGTAGAAGTTGTGGGGATATTCTGAGTTGAAGTTATAGCAGCAGCTATCAAAGACAAGGCCTTTCAGAAATTCTGCTGTAAAATCTTGCAGAGATATAGAATAGTAATGGGTGGGAAATGTGTGTTCAGTACAGAAATATTTTAAAACATGTGACATACTAAATCATGTTTACATACTCATGGAAATGACTGAATATAAATGAAAAAAAGATAAAAAATAAAAAAGATACAAAGGTAAAGTGGAGGAAAAAGATGGGATTCAGAAAAAATAAAACAATTGGCTTTTGCTAGAAGCAGGGTCTCTTCATCTATAACAATAGAAAAAAAATGACTATATTGAAGGCAAAATGTAAAAGGTCCTCTTCGATTACTCATATAAATAAAAAGAGGTAAAGTCATCAGAAAGGAATGAAGACAGAAATGCCTATAGGAGATTTGAAAGGAAAAGGATCTATGAAATAATAATTCTTTGGAGATTGGAAAATCAGACGTACTTGGGAAATATGACATAATTTATTGAAATAATAGGATCTAGAATTTTAATTATTAATGGACTATAAGACCATACATACAGCATAATTCTATGCCATTGTTGTTTTCCAGCAATAATCCACTACTTAGGTGCAGGAAGAATAGACAATTATTTTCTTTACCAAGAATTTAAATTTTACAGGAGGAAAGAAAATCCAGTCTGGTAGAAGTGTTTATAAAGAAGAATTTTAATGATGGACAATGGAATCTAAACTGCAAGGGAGGAAATAAGGGCAAGGTGCGTGGTTAGTAATCAGAAAATGGCCAAAAGATTGAATTTTCAGTGAAAGAAAAAAGTAGCTAGAGATGGAAGATAGATCTCCCATTGTCATGGGAGAGGCAAATCTGGAATGATGGTAGGTGGTGGTCATGGGTAGTGTGCTTACGCTTGATATTTCAGAGACAGTGCCACTATTGAAATCATGGAAGTGGGTTGCATAATGTAGGTTGCTTCTGCAGCCAGGGAGACATTGGTGTGGGATCACCTACAGAAATGAGGAAGACCAGCTACACAAGAATGGCAATAAGAGTGGGACAAAAAATACAACTGGTCAGGTGCTAAAATAATCAATTAATTTGGAGAAGTAAACGGGGACTCTAGGAGGGCAGCAATCATGAAAGGCAGTGGGCAGTAAAATCTGGTGTCACAAGCATCCAAGGATCTCGGGGTTTGAAGAAAAATGCGGGAAATATCATTTGGAAGAGCAAAGGGTAGAAAAGAGGTCACCTATGTTTCCTGCAGTGTTTCCTGGGATGTTAGAGAATAACCAGTCTTTACTAGAAATTGCTGGTCACCCAGTGGTAAGAGATGTCCCAAGAGCATCTGGTCAAGGAACTGCTTCTTGAACAGCTGGAATAAGAGAACTTACTATGACCAGAGTGGCAATGTCAGGGGACGTCAGATTCAGTAAATGCTTGAGAAATGGTTGAGGATGTCAGGGAGTTTGCTAGTCATTAATAACCAGTTTAAAGGATTACAGAATAAGGGCTTGCACCTGACTGAAGGCTCTACAGAGCATCACGTGGATGAAGTTAGTGGTAATCTGGGAGGGGCAGGTGTCTGCTGTGACTGGAATGTGAATCATAGGCACATTAGACTCACCTTAGAGAAGCTGGGTAACTAGTTTCAATGGCATGCTGGGGAGCCACGCAGTCTACTCTCTGTAGCAGCTCCTGATGAGTTGAGGTGGTTAGTAGGTGAGTAAAACTATCTGGAAGAAATTGCTTTCTTGGGCAGCTGAGAGTTTGAATATTTATCCACTACCACAAAATTTTGTTAGTTTTAAATATACTAAACTCCTTAATTGTAAAGTTTGTTTCATTTTTCTTTGTGCCTTTAGCAGCCCATAGCCCAATGTTCGTTTCATTTTTTATACTTAGTTTATTTAATTAAAATATGCATTGTATTTTTATATTTAATAACAATCTTCTATGCACTTTAAAAATATTAGCCTATTTAATCCTAACAACAATTCTCAGATATAGACATTATTATCCTGAAATTACCAATGGAGTGACTGAAATACATAGAAATTATAAAACTTATCAAAGTCACGGCTCAAGTGACAGAGCCAATATTCAAATCCACACCGTCTGGTTCCAAAGTTTATGCTCTACCTACTCTTCTATGCTGAAAGAAAGAAAGAGTGAAAGAATCAATGAGTGGTAAGAAACATTGGAAACGTGCTAGAAGTCCTGTTGGCTAAAAGGGACTGGCCAGTTTATCACTTTAAGTATCTCCATATTATAAATGAGGAGGCTGAAGCTCAAAGACATTCAGCAACTTTCCAAAATGTGCTGAGTAAGAGGTGTTAGAATAGGGGCTCACACCAGGATTATTTCACTCAAGATCAAAGCACGTAACCGCATTTTTATGTTACTTTTACTATCAGAAGACCAGATTATGATGATTAAAAAACATACATACATTCTGAATCAGTTGAAATATAATGCAAAGGAGTAAGGCAGATATTGGCCAAAATATCACTTCTGTAACAAATAAAGCTCATATAAGAAAAATGTAGTCCCTCTGTTTGGGCATATGACTCTGTATTGCTGCACTCCAGCTTCAGGCGGATTCATAGACCACCAGCATAAGGGCTGACAGGAAGTCACGAGCTCTGTGCTATGCAAAGCAGAAGAAAAAAGGAAGGGAGCTAGCCACACACACCCAGGTTCCTTTTTGTTGTTCTTTGTACTGCATCCTGTAGTTTTTATCTTTATTTATTTTAAACCATTTTTTTGAGGCTTAACTGACACTCAAAAAGGAAAGCTATATATATTTAATGCATACAACTTGATGAGTTTGGAGGTAAGTACACATCCATGACTGTCAACCCGATCTATGCAATCTATGCAATAAACCTACCCATACCCTCCAAAAGTTTTCTCCTACCATCTTCATTATAATTATTGATTTTGTGATAAGCTTACCATAAGATCTACTTTCTTACCACATTTTTAAGTGTGAATTCAGTGTTGTTAACTATAGACACTGTGTTGTACAGATTCATGTAGGATTACTCATCTTGTATTAATGTAACAGAAACTGTGTACCCTTTAAATGAAACCTCCTCATTTCCCCCATCCCCAGCTCCTGACAAGTACCATTCTACTCTCAAGTTCTATAAGTTTGACTATTTCTGCTTCATCTTATAAATTAGAATCATTTTGTACTTTTCTTTCTGTGTCTGGCTTATTTCACTTAGCATAATGTCCTCCAGGTTCATCCATGTTGTTGCAAATGACAGGATTTCCTTCCTCTTTAAGGCTGAATCATATTTCATAGTCTGTATATGCCCCATTTTCTTTGTCCTTTCATCTATTGGTGGGCTTTTAGGTTGTTTCTATGTCTTGGCTTTTGTGAATAATGCTGTAATTAATATGAGTGCAGATAGATATGTCTTCCAGATCCTGATTTCTGTTCCTTTAGCTATATACCCAGAGGTGGGATTGCTAGGTCACATGGTAATTAAATCACCAATTAGATAGTCACTTCCTCTTCCTAGAGCTAAAAAGAAGACAGAGGGGTGGTGCTAAGGTAGTTCTTTCCACGGAAAGGGATCGTTGGAAGAGGGATAGATCCCATTTCATCACTGCAACACAGGGAAACACAAGGCAGAACAGCACTTGGTGAAAACTGGCTTTAGGGTATGTCTGACGTTATTGTCTGCACACTGGATACTTGAGTCTTCTACATTCACATTGTGACTTTTATTGTACAGTCTAAATGGTTAATTTAATGGAAATGTAAGATGAAAATGTCAATTCTGGTCATTAGAGTTGTGTGACCTTTCTCCCTTGTCACTTGGCAAATTACTGTCTATATTTACAGCTCTTGCACAAATATTATTTCCTCCAAGAGAACTTCTCTGAGCATGATGCACTAGTCACTACCTCACCCCCCAACTTCCTTTGATCCAACACATTTCATCTCTCCCTGTGCTGTAACACCTATGAACCAGGTGTGTGCTCTGTACCGCACATATGCACATACAATTGCATCCTAAATTATTCACCTGATTCTTTGGCTCTGAGATCCCTGATGGCATCAGTAAGAGCTTATATATGGCGGGCATACAACAGAACCCCTGGCAATTATTAGGCCCCTACACTGGACTCTTGATTGAATGATTGAATTGTGAATATTAAGTTGAATTCCATGAGATCGGTAGCTCAGTTCCTGTAGAAAGGCATAATTGACTGATTCAAATGAAAGGTGAGGAAATGGTGGTAAGTCAGAATGGAATAAATAAAACAATTAGCAATAACTTTGAAAAAGGAAGTTTTATTTTCTATTTTAAAGAAAAAGATAATATATATACAACAGAGTATTAGATTCAACACTTTTCCACTTGAAAATTCAGTGGCACAGGGGCTAGACACAGTGGCTCACACCTGTAATCCCAGCACTTTGGGAGACCGAGGCAGGTGCATCACTTGAGGCCAGGAGTTCGAGACCAGCCTGGCCAACATGCTGAAACCTTGTCTCTACTAAAAATGCACAAATTAGCCTGGTGTGGTGGCAGGTGCCTGTAGTTCCAGCTACTCAGGAGGCTGAGGCACAAGAATCTCTTGAACCCAGGAGGCAGAGGTTGCAGTGAGCTGAGATTACGCCACTGCACTCTGGTCTGGGTGACAGAGCGAGACTCTGTCTCAAAACAAAACAAGACAAAACAAAACAAAAAAATATCTGGGCACGGTGGCTCCTGCCTGTAATCCCAGCACTTTGGGAGGCCAAGGTGAGCAGATCACAAGGTCAGGAGATTGAGACCATCCTGGCTAACATGGTGAAACCCCGTCTCTACTAAAAATTAAAAAAAAAGGAAAAAAAAAAGAAAAAAATAGCTGGGCATGGTAGCACGTGCCTGTAGTCCCAGCTACTCAGGAGGCTGAGGCAGGAGAATTGCTTGAACACAGGAGGCAGAGCTTGCAGTGAGCTGAGATTGCGCCACTGCACTCCAACCTGGGCGAAAGAGTGAGATTCCATCTCAAAAAAAAAAAAAAAAAAAAAAAAAAAAAAAAAAAAAAAAAAAAAAAAAAAAAATTTAAGTCACACAGGAAAAAAAAAAAAAAAAAAAAAGAAAAGAAAAGAAAGAAAGAAATTTCAGTGTCACAGTGTAAGAAGTATAGTATAGTAGATGCACACCAAATGATTGATCTATTGGTTAGAATATCTAATGTGTCTAGTTATGTTTAAAATGTCAAAAACTAAGTGACTTATTCTATGACTCTTCCCTCATCATTTTTCTTCATCCATATTCACATTAGAGAAAAAAATGTTCCTCTTCTACCAGATGGTAGCATAAATTTTCAGGTCAAGTGATATTAAAAATAGATAATAGCCAGGACCCCATGAGTCTCTACAGAAAGACTAAACAGTCACAATGGGGAATATCATTGTTTTGGTTTTCTTTATGAGCTTTTATGTACTCAGCTGCTTCTCAGGCAGACTTTTACTGCAGTGGGACCTGGATCATTCTGAATTCCGGTTCCACATCACTTCCCGTCCTTTACACTCTCTCAGCTCTGTGCCACACAAGTCAAGGGAAACAGCCTTGCAGCTGCACTCTGGTTCTGAATGAGCTCTCCCCCAAGGAACTGGCTGGGTTTGAGTCTTGGAATCAGAATTCTCTAAGTTTTGTCTCTAGGTGCTGCTGTTTACAAACATTCTTCTATGTTAAGGAGCTTAGACTTATGTAAAAAATATAAAATGTGAAAATCAAGTTATTTCAAATCAACTTAAAGAGTTCATTTGGTTTTTCTTTAAAATGCATAGTGATTATTACTAATTTTGATGAATAATTACTTTTGGCTAATATGTTCAAACCACATTTCAAATGCTACTCCTTTTAGAAAGCTTTTTCAAATCCTGCAAACATTGTCTGCTCTTTCTAACATCCCATCCTTTCATCCACATTTACTCGTATGTCCAAGAAACACTTGCTCAATAGAGCAGTCTGCGTCTGATTCTTCTTAGGGTCTCTTTCAGCGGCTGCGGAAAAGGAAGAAAGCACCAGCTTATGTTGGCTAATTTTTATTGAAGTAATCTATGATTTGTTCATAGTTTTGATGTTGTATATTTAAAATCTTGAGTTACTAATGGTGAAGTTGGAACTACCATTTTATTATTTTAATGCAGATAATCTGTCCTTTTTATTACCAATATTTATTTCTAGTGTGCTTACTGGAATTACTACTAAAATTTAAAAAATGGAGACATGGATTACAAATGGGATAAAACCAAATAATAAGTAAAATATTATCAAAGTTTCATAAAAGGTATAATGTAGATGGACCCTAGAGATATTTTGTAGAATATTCTTACTTTATGGATAAAAAATACAAAGGTCGGAGTGTAAGTGAGTTATACCAGATCACGCAGTAAATCACTGCTTGGCTCTAGGCTAAACCGAGGTTTTAAGAAAAACATTACCTAATGCAGTCAGACAAGCGTGAGTTTTCTTCAAATTTTATTTCTATTGTGTGTCCTTGGACATCTGATTCGAAATCCTAAAGATTAACTTTTTTCGTTTGTGAAATAAGGCAGCAATGCCAACTCCAAACCATTTGTATGAGGATGAAATGATATGACATACAGCAAAGCACCTGGTGCTCAGTAATAGATGTTAAATAATTGTTAAGCACTGTGAGAACATTCATAGCTCACATAATTAAGTGGCTGCCATACATATGGGTTCTGATACTCAATAAACATGTCCCTCTTTAATTCTTCCTTAGTGTCTGATACCTACCTCATAATCAAACTTTGCCAAGCAGTCATAGCTTTTTCCCTAAGAAGTATATGCAGCAGATATGTCAACCACTAACTTTAGTAGAGAGACAATACTTCATACATAGCCTTCAAGAGGTCCCACCCCTTACACCCATATGACTTATACCACCATTGATTGTACAATAGGTGACACTGATCCAACCTGGCGATGGAATCCTCTCTGAAAAATTAAGAACAATAGCACTGAGAGAAGGAATTGATGAGAATAGTGGACATGGAACCAAGAAGTCACATAGAGTTGGATCCATTGTTGGCAGTATGAGAAGCTAAAGCTTGAAGGAAGAGAAGAGAAGAGAAGGGAAGAGAAGAGAAGAGAAGAGAAGAGAAGAGAAGAGAAGAGAAGAGAAGAGAAGAGAAGAGAAGAGAAGAGAAGAGGGAAGGGAAGGGAAGGGAAGGGAAGGGAAGGG
>NW_016803891.1:931740-941936 GCF_001698545.2 Rhinopithecus bieti | reverse complement strand
AGGGAAGGGAAGGGAAGGGAAGGGGAAGGGGAAGGGGAAGGGAAGGAAGAGGGAAGGGAAGGAAGAGGGAAGGGAAGGAAGAGGGAAGGGAAGGGAGGTCAAGGCAGGGGAAGGGAAGAGAAGCTGTTAGTGAAACAGAGAAAGCCAACTGCAGACAAAAGCAGAATGGAGAGGCTAGAATGAGAGACACAAGACAGATAACAATAACAGCAGCTCTTAGAAAACAAAGTGGCTTTGACATGTGAGAGACCCAGCAGTGTCTTTTTAATAAAGTGTATTTCACTTAAGATAATCAGAGCAGATTCTCCTTCTCGTAACCAAAATATTATGGCTATAACTCTGTATTAATGGTACAGATAACTTTTCAATGGCAAATGAGAGAAAGAAAAGATTTATTCCAAGTCAGAAATGTACTGGCACCACTCACTCTAACTCAGAAATGTTTGCTTTAGTCCCTTTCAAATGTGACATCACTTAGCTTCTTCATAAGCTTACAGGTTTTTGGCACAGGAAATAGCTCTTCCACCCTTCCCCCATCCCAAACCTGGCCCCTTCTTGTTCCTTCTCTGAATTCTTGAATGGTGACCATGTGAGCTATCACCAAATGTGTGGTCTGAGCCAGCCTTTGAAGATTGCCATAATGATCTTTGCTGACTTCTGCCCTGTGCTTTTATTTGGAACCCCTGGTTGGCTGTTTGCTTTCCTACATGTTAGCAGACTGGAACTGATGAGTTTTAAGTGCCTGCGGTGATCAACACCAGGTCCTTTAGTTTTGTATTTACTGAATATATTAAAAAGTAAAACAGAATATGTCAGTATAGAGAGCATCCCATGTCCTCCCTGTTTCCCTTCCTTCTTCTCTTTCTTCCTCTCTCCGTCCTTTCCTTCCTTCCTTCATTCCTTTTTCTCTTCTCCTTCTCTTTCAGTCTCCCTCTCTTAATTTTGCCATTTCCCAGTTTTGAATATAGCTATGTGATAATAATAAAAATGTGAACTGTTTTCCATAATTTCAATATATATATTTATTATGTATTTTTTTAAAATTGGAAATATAAAGAATAACATCAGAATTTCATCATGCAGAAAAATTATAGTTAACACTTTAATGTATTTGTTCTTCTTTCCAGGATTTTGTCAGATAGATAAATAGATAGACACAGAAGGAACAGTGGAATAGTATATTTTTTTTGTTTTTTGTGTTTATCACTTTTCATATGATAAGCATATTTCTCAAAGTTAAATATTCTTCTTAGAAATTATTATCTTTAATAGCTGAATATTTTATCATATACATGCACCATAATTTAATACATTTCTTACTTTAGCAAATAGTTCTTACTTTTTTAGATATATGAAATGTAATGAGCAGTTTTCATAGTTTTAAAATAAAAATTCAATGTATATTTGATGTTCCCTAGGATAAACTAATACAGTATAAGCAAGTTTACAGGTTTATATTTTATAAGCCTTTCGGCAATATTGATATGCATTTACAGAGTTTCACAAAGCTTACTACAGGTTAAAGTAGAAAATATCATTAAAAAGTACATATCTCAAAGGTAAGATATTAAGTGTAATTAGTAATAATTAATTTGTTTCAAAAAGTTGTTAATAAGAACAAATAAACAGGAGGAAAATGTCAGCTTCTGTATAACAAATTACATCCTCAAGGTATTTATAGAACACTAATAGAGAGTCTTGCTAGAGATAATTTTATTCTTAAAAATAGTTTCAAGATATAAGAATATCTTTTATGTCAAATAAAAAATAAGTTTCAAAACAATTTTGTGAGTAGAAGCTATACAATAATAATAGACATGCATTTAGATGGTAGTAATGAATAGCTCAGATTTTGGAATAAGATAGATAAGGAGAGATTAATACTTGTTTTAAGGTAAGAAAAATAATATTGCCTTCAAATGAACAATGGCAGCATAAGCATATGAATCATCTTTATTTTCTGTTCCAAAATAGATTAATATTTAAAAACATATATTAAACGTACATGGCCATGCATACAAACCAGAGCAAAATTGTTTTGAGCTATCAGAAAATCCACAGTGATGAGTAATAAAGAAAGAATGAAAAAATTGTTTGAACTTAAACCTCTACAGATGAAAATGTAACAATGAAACTAAAAGCTCAATGGATAGATTAAAGAACAGATTACATAAAGTTGAAGAGAGAAAGTTTAAAGTGGAATGCAAAGCTGAAGAAATAACTTGGAGTGTGGTTCAGGGAAGCAGAAAAACACCACGAAGAGAAGTTAAGAGGCATCGAGAATAAAATGAGAAGCTCTAACATGTTCTTGTCAGGGTTGCAGAGGCCATACCAAAGATAACAGGAAAGAGGCAACGGTCAGAATGGTAGAGGATAATAACTTCACGGAATCGTTGAAAAAAAAACTTTAGATTCTAAAAGCACAGTGAACACAATGCAGGATGAATTGAAGGAATTCTTCACTTATAAAATATTTAAAGACCACGAAAAAGAGATCCTAAGAGCAGCCAGGAGGGAGAAAAAGAGACTAAATACCTACAAAATGTCTATAAGACACATAAGGGACTCATTTGTAGCAAAAAATAAAGACAGAAGAAAGTGAAATAATTTTTAAATATGCCAAAGAAGTAATATTTACCAACCTAGAATTGTATATACATGTAATATATCTTTTAAGAATCAGAGTAAAATGAGACACAAAAATGAGAACTTACCAGTTACTAAAGACAGTTCTGAAGGATGTAGTATTTTAAGCAGAAAGACAATGGTTCTAGATAAAAAAATCTCAAATGCAAAAAAAAAGGCAAGAAAATATACCAGTTAGTTTGTGGATAATTTCAAACAAACACTGGCATAAAATAATGATAATGTCTAATTTGTGAGAAAACACAGAAAAAGAACTAAAATACTAAGCAAAAATAAAATATAATTTGGGAAATAGCGAATGGATTTAAAATAATCTAAGGTTTATTATTGTAGTTAATTGTTGTCATTTTTTTATCTTGAAAGAGAGTGAAGATGTTGATTAATTTTAAATTTGTTAGGTCAAGTATAGCTAGTCATATAGTTCCTCTAATCATTATAATAACATGCACAGATTATATTATTTACACACAAGTAGAGGGGAAAAATGGAAGGAGAAAAAGAAAAAAAATCGATCAACACAGAAAGATCACTAGAAAGGAAGAGAAGTGAGAAAAGATGAGGCAGAAAGAAAATACACAATAAAATAGTTAAACTCAATTCACATAAAATCATTACCATAAAAAATGTGTAGGGACTCAACTATCTAGTTAAGGGGAAAATTGTCACTGTGGATTTGAAACAAATTCCAACTTGATGTTATTTAGAAAAGACATATGTAAAATACACAGAAATAAAAAGGTTAAATTCAAAAGATGGAAAAATATTTACCATGCACGTGTGAAACAAAGAAGTTGACTTAATCACATTAATATCAGACTTAATAAAATGAAGACATGAAATATGAAATAAATAAGTTTTTAAAGTTTAATAACTAAATAGTATATGATTGTTTAGGATATATATATTCTATAAATAGGCCATTTATGTTATATACTATATAATACAAATTCTAATAATTTTCTTATTTTAATATATTCCATATATATGGAATATATATATAGCTTATTTATAGTATATATAACTATATATCTTCTGTTTATATATGGAACATATATAAATGAGGAAATTATCAGAACGAATGTAAGTTAGGTGTTAACTCCAGTGGCAGTGGCAGGGATAAAATTCACCTGGGAAGGGGCCTGAAATGGACTTCCAAGACACTTGGGATCTACATTTTAGTCAGTATAGTGTATATAAATGATAATTTATCTTTTAACTTAAAATTTAAGTTTACGTTTAATTTTTCTATGTGTTTTCAAACTTAAAATAGTATGCTAAAGGATGAAATGTTTTCTTTAGAATGATTCAAGGAAACCATCAAACAAAAATTGGTACATTTGAGAAAGAAGCAATTGACAGCCTTGGAAATGGGAAATGTACCTCCTGAAATCTTTTTTAAAAATAAGCTAACTAAATACTGAGAAAAAAACAGCACTGAGAGTAGATTTAATGAGTTTTACACGAAAACTGAAGATCCAAATGCAACACAGATTCATAAAAATATAAAAAACGTTAAAGAGAACTCAAGACATACTTTGAGAAGTTCTATCATAGATCTGTTAGATGGTTTGGAAAGGGAGAAATGTTTAAAATCTGTACATTGAAAAGTTTTCTCAAGTGTGAATAAAATATTTTTAAAAATACATATTTGGATACATTGTATAAAATTATAGATCCATAAAAATTTAAAAAGAATCCTAAATGCAATGTAAGAAAATAGACTTATAAATGTCTATAGAATAGTAAATTCAGATTAAAACTAGATTTCCCGTGAGAATTGATGAGATGCTGAAGAGACAGATTAACATGGATAAAGTAATGAGGGTAAGCAACTACACCAAGTTGTGATTCTAAATCCCTTTAATAGTGAAGGCAAAATAAAATAATATTTAGACGCACAAATGATAACAGAAAATAATTACCCACGGATCTTTTTTTTAAAAAAACTGCTAAAGGAAGGTTTTCAGCAAAATAAAATGGAATATTTTAAGTTTAAGGTATCAATCCATCAAAGGGATACACTTCTAAATTTATATCCTCCTGATAAGACAGCTTCATAATATGAGTCAGAAATTAACAGAAAAAAAGAAGAACATAATCACGTTTGATAATTGTGTTATATAAATCTTCAACATTCTGATTAAATTTTGACTGCTTTACATGTCATTTACCAAAAGATGTGGTTTAAAATCTCCCACTATGATGGGAATATGGATTTCATTTATATATATCTTTTAGATCTGACCATGTGCATACCTTATTATAACCCCACAATTTTAATCACCAACAAAAACGCTTACATACATAAACCAAAAATTATGTTCAAGTATGTTCATAACAGGTGGGCTCAGTGGCTCACGTCTGTAATCCCAGCACTTTGGGAAGCCAAGGCAGGAGGATTGCTTGAGGACAGGAGTTTGAGTCCAGCCTGGGAAATATGGAGAGACCCCATCTCTATAAAACAAACAAACAAATAACAATTATCCAGGTGCGGTGGAGTGCACCTGAGGTAGGAGAATCACTTGAGCCCAGGAAGTGGAGGCTGCCGTGAGCCGGTTCACACCACTGCATTCCAGCCTGGGCGACAGAGCGAGAACCTATCTAAAAAAAAACTCGGCCGGGCGCGGTGGCTCACGCCTGTAACCCCAGCACTTTGGGAGGCCGAGGCAGGCGGATCGCGAGGTCAGGAGATTGAGACCACCCTGGTGAACACAGTGGAAACCCGTCTCTACTAAAAAAAAAAAAAAAAAAAAAAAAAAAAAAAAAAAAAAAAAAAATTAGCCAGTCGTGGTGGGCGCCTGTGGTCCCAGCTACTGGGGAGACTGAGGCAGGAGAATGGCGTGAACCCGGGAAGCGGAGCTTGTGGTGAGCCGAGATCGCGCCACTGCACTCCAGCCTGGGCGACAGAGCTGGACTCCGCCTCAAAAAAAAAAAAAAAAAAAACAAAGTTCGTAACAGCATTATTTGTAAGGTATCCATATGGAGACAACCTATGTGTCTAACCACCTAAGAAGGGATAAATTAATTCTAGTATATTGATACAATGCAATACTACACAACAACGGAAATAAGCAAACCTCACATACATCATAATACTGAACAAAAAAGCTAAATAGTATATGATTTCATTTACATTTAGTGCAAACACACACTGAACTAGTCTGTGTGACTCAAAGTCAGAAAAGGGCTTATATTTCGGAAGAAGGTGTTAATTCTAGGTGAGAAAAATGAAGGAGATACTTGGGCGTCTGAATCTGGCTGATGATTACTCTGTTACAAACTCAAGTTGTACCATGACAGTAAGTAAAATATTTATTTAAAAAATAGAGGTATATGTTTTAAACAGTCAGCTAATTTTGTAAGTTTGTTTATTTTATTTTACAAAATGGCAGCCCATAGTCCTCCACTTCCAGTTTCATCATCCCAGCCACTTTATCTTTTTCAACTGATTATTTTTGTATTATGTATTGGTCTCTAAATAACATATGTTTATTGCTACCCTTTTTTTTAGTATTCTGTATTATCATTTGACAATCACCAAATATATAAGAAAATAACTTCCTTTCCAAATGACACAATTTCACCACATATACACATCCTTAACAAATCCCTATAATTTCAATATAGCTCTAACGTAATTCGGCTAAATCAATATTCAGTATTTGTAAAATTGCAACTATGTGAGTGCTGCTTATAATTGAGCCAAATGGTTAACCACAGTAAAATTTTCCCTGCATAAATTTTTTCATCAAAATTAATATTTGTCATTTATTTACAAATTCAAATTTCTTTGCAATAATCAAAAATGTTTTGGAGATATTCAGATGACTTAGGTATTCTGTCAATTTTGCATTCCTAATAAAATGACCACCACAATTAACCTGGGCTCTGTCTTCACCGTTTGGTGTTTCTCTTGCCTCACATTTCTCTTGTGACCAGACCTCTTATTTCTATAAGTCATGCTTTTCTTTATCTGTAAATTGTATGTTACTCTTTTATTATTATTATTATTTTGCTGAGCAAATTCTGAAGTAGCTACCTGAAATGAGATGAGTGTTGTAGAAGTTATTCTGAAGAACGTGCATCTATAAAGTGATCTTTTTTCCACCTTGACAATTAATTTGTGGCTGAGTATAGAATTCTAGTGATTGAAAATCACTTTCTTTCAGGAATTTGAAGGCTATATTTTTGCCATATAGATTCCAATGCTGTTATTCAAAGCTTAAGTTATTCTGATTATTGATTCAGCATATAGGGCCTAAATTATTTGTTGGTCTAAAATCCTACATAAATTCCTCTTTGTCCTGACTGTTTCAATATTTTCTGATGTGCTTTGCCCTAGGTAAGAGAATGGCAAAATTTTTCTGTAAAGGGTTTGATATAGTTTGGCTCTCTGTGTCCCTGCCCAAAATCTCACCTCTCATAATCCCCACATGTCAAAGGCAGGACCAGGTGGAGATGATTGAATCATGAGCGTGGTTTCCCCATGCTGTTCTTGTGATACTGATTGAGTTCTCACGAGATCTGATGGTTTCATAAGCATCTGGCATTTCCCCTGCTTGCACTCGCTTCGTCCTGCCCCTCTGTGAAGGTGGCTGCTTCTCCTTTGCCTTCCACCATGATTGTAAGTTTCCTGAGGCCTCCCCAGCCATGCAGAACTGTGAGTCAATTAAACCTCTTTCCTTTATAAATTGTCTTAGGTATTTCTTCACAGTAGTGTGAGAAATAATACGGGGTCCGGTAATGGATATTTCAGGCTTTGTGGGCCATGCAACCTGTGTTTACAACTACTCAACACTGTCATATTGTAAAAGCAGCCCATAGGCAATACATAACCACATGGGCATGAATGTGTCCCAATGAAACACTTTTTTTAAAAAAAATAGGTGGCAAGCTGGATTTGGCCCATGGGTCATATTGCCAACGTTTTACCTAGGTCATTTTTATCTATTGTTTTAGGTACTCTGTGGGTCTTTTTAATTGAGAAACTTATAGCCTTTAGTTCTGAGAAAATGTTGTTATACTATTACATTTTTAATTTCCTGCTTTTAATTCTTCTTTTTTCTCTCTCTGAAACTCTTATTATTTACATATTGGTTCTTCTGAACTGAACTTTCCAATTTTATTTTACATATTTAATATCTGTGTTTTATTTTGTTTTGGCAAAATTACTCATATTAATTTTCTAAATTTCTATTGATTTTTTAAAATTTCAAAGAAAATAAAATTTTCAAATAGCTCTTATTTTATAATAATTGTTGTTTTAATACACACTGTTTTCTTTCATGACTGTAATATCTTAACTCTAAAACATAAATGATATCCGTGCATAATCTTATTTCCTGCAAGTTTCTTGTCTTTGGTTTTATAAAAATCTTTTATGTAAGTTTTAATCAGACGATTTGTAAATCTTATTTGTCAAATATTATTTTAAAATTTGGGATTTGGAAGCCTTAAATTATATAGTAGATCCTGTGATATATTAACCTCATCTAGAATATATCTAATAGGGCCTGTTAGTTGTAGAACTTTGAATGTTAATACCTTTGTGCCTTTTTTCTTGGGTTGATGAGATTGCCCAGAGATTTCACTGAAATCTTACTTGCAGGGTGAAGGTTCTGGCAATGGTGGTGGGAACATTGGTTTCTGAGTAAGAAAAGCACGTCAGGATGCTCAACAGCCAGAACACAAATATTAACTAAATCTTCCTGTTTTCCCTTTTCTACCTCCAACCTTATTAATACCTCCTGGCCCCAAGACCATAGGTCCTTTTCTCCAAGGAAGTAATATACAATATTTTGCCAGACCAAAGCAAGAGTAGCCATTTAACTTTATGAAGTGAGTGGGGATGTTTAGAAATATAAAATACTTTCCAGAATTTGCTTTATTACAGCCATATTATCTTTCTTTCCACTGACTCATTACCTAGGGTCACAGGTTAATGAACCTTACATAATTTTAGTTGTCTAAAGCATTTTGATCTCATTTTTTCCCTCTACTGATTTATGATTGAGTTTCCTTGGAGTTGTTGATTATTTTATTATCAATTCACCTGACTTGTAACTTCTCAGATTGTGCTAACGTTCTATCGTCTTTCATTTTCTACATCCTTGTGGGTTTACGGCTCATTTAAATTCAGATATACCAACAATCACAGAAACATCAGTTTTAAATTCCCATTAAACAGTAGAATCTCAGAGTGGTTAAATACAACCAGGCTATATAATAATTATAAAATGTATTCTTAAAGCCCCCCAAAAATAACTGAATACAAACATATACAAATATTCATTGAAATAAAGTTTATTGATCAATTTATTAAGACTTTACAGACAAACACTGTTAATAGATCCATTTATTTGTATAGTTAACTCTCAATAAAAATATAATCATAAACATATATGTTCCTAACAACATAGAGACAGTTGTGTGTGAAGTAAACACTAACAGAATTCATGGGAAAAAAGAACAGATCTTATATCATAGCAAGAGATTTTAACATACTTCCTTCAGAATCTAAAGATAAAATAGAGCAAAAGTAATACAAAAAGGAACTTTATATACACTCATGTGCTGCATAACAGCATTTGAGTCAATAACAGACTGTGTAAATGATGATGTCTTATAAGATTATAATAGAGCTGAAAAATGCCTATCTCTTAGTAAGGTGATCGGCATTGTAACATTGTGGCACAATGCATTACCAACTTGTTTGTGATTATATTGGTGTAAACAAATTTATTAGTTCACTTTTATGCTGCTAATAAAAACACCTGAGACTGGGTAATATATACAGGAAAGAGGTTGATTGGACTCACAGTTCCACATGGCTAGGGAGGCCTCACAATCATGGTAGAAGGCAAGGAGCAAGTCACATCTGACATGGATAGCAGCAGGCAAAGAGACAACTTGTGCAGGGAAACTTCCCGTTATAAAACAATCAGATCTCATGAGACTTATTTGCTATCTGGAGAAGAGCAAAAGAAAGACCCGCCTCCATGATTCAATTACCTCCCCCCAGGTCCCTCCCACAATACATGGGAATTGTGGGAGCTACAGTTCAAGATGAGATTGTGGTGGGGTCACAGCCAAACCATATTACCAAACCTATTGCATTGTCATTGTATAGAATTACATAGCACATACAAGTATGTAGAGTACATAATAGAGTACATAATACTTGAAAATTATAATAAATAGCTATGTTGTTGGTTTATGTATTTACTATAACATATGTTTACCATTATTTTATAATGTACTACTTTTACTTATTGAAAAAAAAAGCTTAGAATAAAACAGCCTCAGGTAGGTCCTTCAGGAAGTATTTCAGAAGAAGGCATTGTTTTCATAGCTGTATTTGTATTCTTCCTGAACTCAACCTTCCAGTGTGATAAGATGTAGAATAGAAGACAGTTATTGATGATCTCAGTCCTGTGTAGGTCTAGGCTAACATGTGTGTTAGTGTCTTTGTTTTTTAATAAAAAAGCTTAAAAAGCAAAAAAAAAAAAAAAAAAAAAAAAAAAAAAAAAAAAAAAAAAAAAAAAAAAAAA
>NW_016803891.1:929497-931555 GCF_001698545.2 Rhinopithecus bieti | reverse complement strand
CAGCTGTACAGCATGCTTGTATTTTAAATTGTTATTACGTTAGAGTCAAAAAGGTTAAAAAAATTGAAAAGCATTATAAGGTAAATGTTATAGTAAGCTAAGCTTAACTTGTTTTGGAAGAAAGAAAATATATTTGAATACTTTTATTGTAGCTTAGGTGTACAGTGTTTATAACATCTACAGTAGTATAAAGTGTTGTCCTAGGCCTTCACATTCACTTACCATTCACTTACTGACTTACTCAGAGAAACTTACAGTCTGCAAAGTTTTATTTATGATAAGTGACTGATATGGTTTGGCTCTGAGTCCCCACCCAAATCTCATGTCAAACTGTAATCCTCATGTATTGGGGAAGGGACCTGATGGGAGGAGATTGGATCACGGGAGAAGTTTCCCCCATGCTGTTCTTGTAATAGTGAGTTCTCACAAGATCTGATGGTTTAAAAGTATGTGGCAGTTCCCCCTTTGCTGTCTCTTCTGCCACCATATGAAGAAGTTGTTTACTTCCCCTTTGCCTTCTGCCGTGATTGTTGTTTCCTGAGGCTTCCCAGTCATGCTTCCTGTTAAGCCTATGGAACTGTGAGCCAATTAAACCTCGTTTCTTCATAAATTACCCAGTTTCAGGTAGCTCTTTACAGCAGTGTGTAAATGGACTAATACAGTGCCCTATACAAGTGCAATATTTTTTATCATTTATATGGTATTTTTATTATACTTTTTTATGTTTAGATATACAAACACTTACCATTGTTTTACAATCGCCTGTAGTATTCAGTCAGTAACAAGTTGTCTAGACTTGTAGTCTAAGAGCAACATGCTATATCATATAGCTTAGGCATGAGTAGGCTACACACTCTAGGTTTTTGGAAGTACATTTTATGATGTTTGCACACTGACAAAATTGCCTATATGATGTGTTTCCCAGAATGTAAATGTATTCCTGTTATTAAGTAATGCATGCCTACATATATATTTATATGTGTGTGTATGTATATCTGTGTGTGTGCATATATGTATACACACAGGGTTATTATATATACATATACAAATAAATACACACGCACATGCTTATCTTTTCCCCACATATTTTTAAGAGTAACTGTTTAGGCTATGTGGTTATCTTGCAGTGGGACTGGAGTATAAGAAAAACAAATTATGAAATTAGTGATATATCCTACTTCTATTTTCCCTTCTGTGCTCAATTTCATTTGTCTTATTTTCCGTCTACAGAATCTTTGTCAAGCACTTAATTTGGCTAGTTTGGCTTTAGTATCATTGTTTTTGAATTTCTCAAGGTAATTTAGAAGCCATTCTTCAAAATTAAAAAAAAAATCAAAATACCAACTCTCACTTTTTAGACCTATTGAAAATATAAAACATTTATTATATTCTCTATCCATTAATAAAAACAAATATATTAACAAAAAAATGAAATAAGACTCTATGTACA
The DNA here is from genome assembly GCF_001698545.2 of Rhinopithecus bieti. Classification (NCBI taxonomy): domain Eukaryota; kingdom Metazoa; phylum Chordata; class Mammalia; order Primates; family Cercopithecidae; genus Rhinopithecus; species Rhinopithecus bieti. The sequence goes on along the minus strand of NW_016803891.1, from coordinate 930,105 downwards.
TAACCACATGGGCGTATATAACAACATGGGCATGAATGTGTTCCAATGAAACACTTCTTTTTTTTCAAAGCTAGATGGCAAGCTAGATTTGGCCTATGGGTCATATTGCCAATATTTTACCTAGGCCATTGTTTATCTATTGTTTTAAGTATTCTGTGGGTCTTTTCAATTGAGAAGTTAATATCCTTTAGTTCTGAGAAAATTTCCTTGTACTATTACATTTTTAATTTCTTGCTTTTAATTCCTCTGTTTTCTCTCTCCAAAACTCTTATTATTTACATATTGGTTCTTCTGAACTTGACTCTCCACTATTTTATTTTGTATATTTAATATCTTTGTGTTTTTTATTCAGGCTTTTATATGTGCCTCTCAGTAAATATTTGTTTATTGAGTGAAATCCAGGTTTGGTTATTGCTTTCTCTTTTCTCTTTGTATTTTTTGTAACTGAAATATATATGGATATGGAGAGATTTATAAACATATTACAAATGGCTCATTAAGAGACTTAGTTATATTATAAATTATTCGTTGTTATAGGATTACCCATCACATGTAATCACCGCTTTTTTTTTTTTTTTTTTTTTTTTTTTTTTTTTTTTTTTTTTTTT
>NW_016803891.1:899317-928126 GCF_001698545.2 Rhinopithecus bieti | reverse complement strand
TTTTTTTTTTTTTTTTTTTTTTTTTTTTTTTTTGTTAAGGTCTCACTCTGTTACCCAGGCTGGAGTGCAGTGGGATAATCACAGCTACTGCCGCCTTGACCTTTTGGGCTCAAGTGACCCTCCCACTTTAACTTCCCCAGTAGCTGGGACTACAGGCAGCTATCACCATGCCCAGCTAATTTATTTGTATTTATTTATTTATTTATTTATTTATTTATTTATTTTGGTAGAGGTGGGGTTTCGCTATATTGGGCTCAAGTTATCCACTGGGCTAAATCTATCTTCTGGCCTCAGCCTCCTAAAGTGCTGGCATTACAGGCATGAGCCACTGTACCCAGTCCAAACCATTTAATCCTAATAAGACTAACATGGTACATATTACCCTCTTTATTTTAAAGGAAATAACAATGCACAGAGTTTAACAAATCTAAGAAGTAAGTAGATTATAGATACAGGATTTGAACCAAAGCATTTGTGTTCTAAATCCATACTCAGCCAATGTTCTATTACACTTCGCAGAGGACAATACATGAATATGTCATGTCTATATTGTGTCTAGCAATAAACCTGGGTTAAAGCCAACAAATATTGTGACAACTTTAACTTCTTCAGTTGCTAAATCTAGAGAAATTTTATTTGTTCATTTGTGCTGCTCAAACAAAATACCTGAGACTGGGCAATTTACACAACAGAAATGTGTTGGCTTATAGTTTTGAAGAATGGGGCATCCAAGAGCAAAGGGCTGATATCTGGTGCAGGCATTCCTGCTGTTTCATCTCATAGTGGAAGGTGAGAATATTAGAAAAAAAGCAAGAGCTCAAACTCACACCCTTAAGCCTTTTTTATAATCATCATGAATCCATTCCTAAGGGTGGAGCCCTCTAGACTTAAACACCTCATATTACACCCCATCTTCCAGAAGTGTTGCATTAAGGCTTAAGTATCCAATACATGCTTTTTGAGGGGACATATTCAAACCAAACCTGAAGAAATATTTGCTAACGTAATATACGCAGATTCACTTTCTCTTCTGCTTTCCACTTCGACTTGCTCAGTATTTAAATATTACATTTGGATAAATCTGTATGTATGCCAGTAATTTGTAAAGAGATGAAAACAAAAGTCATCTTACGATATTGTTTTAATTATAAAATATTAGCACTGTAAGTGATTAAAGTTTATCATAACCTTATTTAATAACCATATACTTATTTACCTTCCCTTGTCACTGAATTTGAAATACTGGTATTTCTTACAGAATAATTAAAATTATTGAAATGAAATGCAACTTCCTACACAATTCCAATGATCTAAATATAATCAGTGAGTTGTTAATTGAAAAGATTTAAATATTTCCTTTTAAATGTTGATATTTCAAAACAAAAAAATTTGTTTTTGATAGCTATTATATTCTAATATTGTGCAATTCTAAATTTTAAAAACACTATAAAATATTAACTCACAAAAAAAGAATAGTATATTAGATTGTAGAAAACAAAGCCTGGCGGTGGCTCACGCCTGTAATCCCAGCACCTTGGGAGGCTGAGGAGGGTGGATCATGAGGTCAGGAGTTTGAGACCAGCCTGGCCAACACAGTGAAACCCTGTCTCTACTAAAAACACAAAAAATTAGCCAGGCATGGTGGTGGGTGCCTGTAATCCCAGTTACTCGGGAGGCTGAGGCAGGAGAATTGCTTGAACCCAGGAGGTGGAGATTGCAATTAGCCGAGATCACACCATTGCACTCCAGCCTGGGTGACAGAGCAAGACTCCATCCTCCATCTCAAAAAAAGAAAAAAAGAAAATAAAAAAGCCTAGTACCACTTGCTATCAGCCAACCTAAGGACTGTATTTTTATTTTTTACATTTCAGTGAACTCTTATGCTCATATGCTCGTATTTAATTTGTATAGTGCTGATTATGGTGTACATTCAAATGTAGGTCCTCTCTTTTAAAACCAAAATGTGTCATAAGAACTTTCTATTTGTCTGTTAGTTGTTAAAACCATGTTTTAATTGTGTAGAATTCTACTGAGTGAATAAAACATCACTTAATGTCACTTAAATTAGCCTTTGCTTTAAATTTAGTTAACTTCTAATATTTTTCATTAATGACCTCTTCATTAAATTTGTCAGTAATTATATGGGACAATCACCAAAAGGTATGGTTATATCATGTATGCTAATAAGCATATATAATACCTCTTGGATTTATATAGCACTATTGTTTTTAATAAACTTTTATAAGCATTTTATTTTATCCTCATATAATTTTGAGGTAAACAATATAGATATTATTCTTCTCGTTTTAAGTTCATAGAAAATCAAGTTTAGTGGCTGGGCACAGTGGCTCACGCCAATAATCCCAGTGCTTTGGGAGGCTGAGGCGGGCAGATCACGAGGTCAGGAGTTCGAGACCAGTCTGGCCAACATGGCGAAACCCCGTCTCTACTAAAAAAAATACAAAAATTAGCCAGGTGTGGTGGCATGTGCCTGTAGTCCCAGCTACTCAGGAGGCTGAGGCAGGAGAATCACTTGAACCCAGGAGGCAGAGAGTGCAGTGAACCGAGATCATGCCACTGCACTCCAGTCTGGGCAAGAGAGCAAGATTCCGTCTCCGAGAAAAAAAAAAAAAATCAACTTTAGTGAACTCAATGTGATTTCTTTAAGATCACGCACTCAGTAACTGAGCGAGGACTAAAAACCAGCTTTTATTCAGACTCTTATATTGCTTCTCAATAAATACTTGTTTATTGAATGAAATCCGTATTTGCTTATTGCTTTCTCTTTTCTCTTTGTATTCTTTGTAACTGAAACATATATGGATATGGAGAGATTTATAAACATATTACAAATGGTTCATTAAGAGACTTAGTTATATTACAAATTATTCATTGGTACACACACACACACACATACTACATGGGATCAACTACATGCTATGATTTTGTAGAATTATCTGCATTACATATGTTTAAATACATTTTCCCAAACATTTTCTGATGAATGTATGTGTGCTACTGACTGGGAGAGGTGCTAGGGACACCACAGAAACAAAGACAAAGCCCCACCCTTATGAAACAGCAAGAGAGAATGAGGTGAGGAGCAGACAATTGAACAGTTAGAATTCAGTGTTTTACAAAGTGATAGAACCATGGGGATGATACAGAATGGGCTCCCAAAAGGTCAGAGGGAGCTGAAAGCTCTTTGTGGAAGGACGTAGAGTTCTGACTGGTTCTGGAAAGATGAATAACTCAGCAAGGAAAAATAAAAGGAAGGAATTTCAGGCAGATAACGCTAAAGCAGAAAAGGCAGTTATGTGATGCTTTGCAATCTGTCTGGGGAGCAAAGTGGACAGTGGGTGGGAGACAGAGGGTTGCTGGGAGGGACAGGCGCTGCACTCCAGGTACTTGCCGCCTCTTCACTGGGCTCCTGTAGCCAATCAGTCCTGTCTCTTCAGTGAGATCGAACTCTCCTTGTTGCTTTGGTCTCCTTCCAGGCTGTGCAGAATAGAAAACAAGGCACATAGTCATGTTGGCAGGTTCTGACTATCGTGCAGTGGTGGGAAATTAGTTTTGCTCTATTAGACTGAGGTTCTTAGAGCCCAAATGTAAGGGTAGGAAATACAAGACAGAAACTGAAAGAGAAGAAAACTCCCCTGTACTGGATGTCGGCTGTGTGCCCGAAACCAGGACAAACTCTTTTGCATACAGTTTTGTATTTCCTCTTTGCAATAAACAATGCTGGTACACTCGGCTGTCACCATTTTACAGATGGGGACACTGAGGCTAACAAAAGTCAGTCAAGGTCACACAGCTAGTTAAATGGGGTGGCTAGGATGTTTTGGGGATTCCAAGCTGAGAAGGCTTTGGCTTAATTGGTTCTGGTGTCAAAAATCAGTTGCTGCTTGTAGCGGGGCAAGATTTAGTACTTTTCTGACATGTGAAATGGAGTCTGTGCACTGGGGGATGACCAAACATTTATGTCGTTGCCCGCTATTAACTCTCTGGGCAAGGAAACACGTGTCTCCATTTATACTGAAAGTCTTGGCGGTCGTGCCGACGCAGCGCTGGGGCATGTGTTTCTCTGTGTCCATGGCAGGAGGCCACACGCCATGCCTAGGTGCACGTTAACATGACATAAATGTTAATGTCCTGTTCTAAAACCAAAGCCTGCGGGAGAGAGGAAATACCACCCCCGCCGTACCCAGGGCCCGGTGTTTGGATACTGCAGTCTATATTTTGACTCCAGAGTGTGATGACTATGTAACTTTTCACAAGGATTTCATTTTTTCCCTGTCAAGCCACATTATTTTAAGGGTGACAATAACTTGGCTGCAAATGAGCTGAAACCATCAAGGTGATAAATGAGTTTCTGGGGGAGGGAGGCATCGCCTGGCCTATACTTTGCAGGACCACACACCTCCGACGTCCTTCTTCCACCTTCTCAGAACAATGTGTCATAGATCTCCACTCCCCGCATCCCCCAAGGCCCCTTCCTTGCCGGCCTCCTGCTTCTTAAGGCAATAGAGAACCATGAGCACTTGACTTTGGAAAATATACCGTATTTCACAGAGTTTGGGAAGGAGGGAGAAAGAATTGCTATTTTCCTTTGGCTGTTAGCAAGAATCTGATTTATAAAACTGCCTTGGAGACAACTCCTCACCTAGTTTATTTTCTCTGTCAGCCAGGTCTGTCTCTGAAGTGAGGCTACCCCTGGTCAGCTCAGTGGTCAGCCTGCTTTTTTGAGTTGAAATCTAAGAGTTATGTCCAGAAGTGCCTGGTGAGTTGGGAAACTGGATTTCTTGTCAAGAAAGATGACTTTCATACTATTTTACTGGATGGAGCAGGGAGTAGGGGGCAGGTGTGCTGTGAGTTCTATATACAGAATCTCATTCGCTGTTCACTCATTTAACATAGCCAGATGAAGCAATTTGCTAAAGGATTCTCCCTGAGACCTAGCACCAGGATTTGAACCAAGGGCTGTTGTACTTCGAAGCTTCTTTTACCGCTTTCTCCTTTGTTTTTGTCTGGTTCCCCATTCAAGTCAAGATAACCCATGCCATCAAGTACTGGGAGAAAATGAGCTCACTGCACAGTGAGGGGTAAGGAAACAGGAACAGGGCTTGGTGGTGGTCAAGAAGTGTAAAGCAGGTTAGCACTGTCTCATTTGAAACTATGAACTTTCTATTTGCTATTATTATATTTGTTACTACTTGCTATTCATATATTTCTATTGGGTATTTCTGTTATGTCTCTGGTTGGCAAGGGAAGAAGGCCTTAGGGAGTGGATTGACTTCACATATTGCAGTTTGTTTGTGCCACCAAGCAAAGCACAAAGGCTCTGCACTGATTAAAAGCCTTTGTGTCTTCTAGGCAAATGACATAGACAGTTAGAGCAAAGAGGAGCCGAAGTCAGCTGACAGGTGTGGCAAAGGGATGGCCTCTCTCTCAGAACAGCCACTGCCAAGGTAGAGTTCCAATGCTATGAGTGGCTGAAAAAGCAATGTAGTTTATTGTTGTCCTCTTTTACTTGTGTTATTTTTTAAAAAATCTTTCATGAAATTTGAATTTTAAACTTACAGGTTGAGGTTTAAATCCATTAATTAGAATGTATCTAGTACAATTATTTGTTTACATTGCTTAATACATTCACTAGACTTAGAGCAGCTTGAGGGCATAGAGTTTGTCTTATTCAGTTGTCTTTCACTAGGGCAGAGGATAGTTCCAGGCACATGGCCCAGTGAATTCTGGGAAGTTAATTACAGGTGAGAGAGACAAGCGTTTTAATTCTCTTGAACCTCAGTTGGTTTCATTATAAAATAGAGATTAAAATGCTGGCCTGATTGGGCTACTGTGAGTATCCAAAAAGGATTTCTTTGTTAAAGTCATTGTGTGAATTATAATACAATTCCTGAGAATATATATAAAATATATGAAAGTAATTTATTAATAATAATTATAGTACATACACCAATAACTTCAAAATCAATCTCTAGCCCCACTCTGACTTCTAAACTCTAGATTTTAATAATTAACTTCTTCCTTGATATTTTCACATGATTGTTTTAAAGGCATCTACAATTTACAAAAGTAATACTGTGTTCTATACCCTCCTCTCAAACTTGCTCCTTTGGAGGTTTCGGTCTAGGAAGACGTTATCTATATTTACATAGTTGCTCAGATCACAACTCTCTGAGTCTTCCTTAACCCGCCTCTTTCTTCACATCCACATCATTATAAGCAAGCCCAGTTGGCTCCACCTTTAAAATGCATCCCAAACCTTACCTCTTCTTAAAACCTTCACAGTGATCTCTGGTTCAGGCCATCATCACTTTTCTCTTAGACTCTGGCATGGCATGCTCCTCCTGCTTTAACCCACCAGAGGGTCCTTTTCACATGCACATCAGGTCATAGGACTCCTGCTCGGACCTCCCAAAGACTGGTCTCTTACCCCAACGAGATACCATCTCATGTCGTTAGAATGGCGATCATTAAAAAGTCAGGAAACAACAGATGCTGGAGAGAATGTGGAGAAATGGAAGCGCTTTTATACTGTTGGTGGGAGTGTAAATTAGTTCAACCATTGTGGAAGACAGTGTGGCAATTCCTCAAGGATCTAGAAACAGAAATACCATTTGACCCAGCAATCTCATTAGTGGGTATATACCCAAAGGATTATAAATCCTTCTACTATAAAGACACATGCACATGTATGTTTATTACAGCACTGTTCACAATAACAAAGACTTGGAACCAACCCAAATGCCCATCAATGATAGACTGGATAAAGAAAATGTGGCACATATACACCGTGGAATACTATGCAGCCATCAAAAATGATGAGTTCATGTCCTTTGCAGGGACATGGATGGAGCTGGAAACCATCATTCTCAGCAAACTAACACAGGAGCAGAAAACCAGACACTACATATTCTCATTTATAAGTGGAAGCTGAAAAACGAGAATACATGGACACAGGGAGGGAAATATCACACACTGGGGCCTGTTGGGGGGTGGGGGGCTAGGGGAGGCAGAGTATTAGGAGAAATGACTGACCTCTTATCACAGCACGATTTACATGTCGGGCATGCCTTTGTCTTGGTTATGTCTTTCTTCATTCCCGTTATCGGATTCTTGCGCATTCTTTTTTGCTACCGTTGTTCTATTCCTTGCCTGCCTCACATGTTCTGTTAAATAAGGGACTTTATATCTGCTATTTTCTCTGTTTGGAGTCATCTTCTTTAAAATATTTATATGGCTTGCTCTGTCATTTCGTTCACATTTCTCCTTAAATATCACCCCATGGTGGAATTCATTGATGATTGTAAGATTCCATGCTACGCAGCTCATCATTTTCTTATCTTGATTTGTCTGCCTAAAATGAGCACTTTATTAATATATTAATGATTAATATTATTAATACAAATAATATTAGAATAATTAATAATTAATATTGTTAATATATAATAATAAAAATAAATGATATAATGATAATTATATACATATATATATAATATTTAATAAATAATGATTAAATATTAACCGTAATTTAATAATATATTAAAGTATATAATTAATTATATATTAAAATATATTTATTTTATTTTGCATGTCTGCTCTTAAGAGAATGGATGTTCCATGACATCAGGTCCTTATTCTGTTTCATTTACTACTATAATTCAGCAGTTTTCACCTATTTCACATTTGTTTGTTGAGTGTCTACTAGATGCCTGGCAATGTTTTAAGGAATGTGGCAGTAAGCAGAACAGACACACATTTCTGCTCACATGGAGTTTACATTCTAAAGGGAGGAGATAAAGTATAACCACGTAATACAGCAGGATATGCCAAATAGCATAGCAAGTTCCATATGAAACATAAAGCAAGCAAAGATAGAGTTGTGGTCAGCATAAAAATTTAAACTGTATGGTTCGAGAGGAACTCATTAAGAAAGTAGCATTTGGTCAAGGACCTGAAGGATATGGGAAAGATATTTGGGAAAGATGTAGGAAAGAAAAGTATGCCAGGAAAAGGGAGTAAGAAGAAAAACACCCAACAACATTTTTTTTTTTCTTTTCAGGAAAAAACGTAGAGTTCAGAGTGGCTAGAGAAGAATGTGCAACATGAGGAATCAGAATATTATGTTGATGGGTGGGGAGGTTCACATTCTGTAGGACATTGTAGAATAGCCTATGAATATCAGCTTCTGTTGTGAGTTAAATGGAAAGTCATGGAAGGTTTTGAACAGAAGACTGATATTATATCTCTCACATTTTAAGAAGATCATCTATTAAAAGTCAATAGTAGAGGAGTAAGCCCAGAAAATAGGGAGATAATTAAGGAGGCAATTGTAATAATCCAAGAGAAAAAAGATGGTTGCTTGGATAGTACGGGGGCACAAGGGATCAGAGAGTTTGTGAGAGGTGGTCAGATCATGTGCATTTTGAAGAGTGCAGCCAAGATTTACTGATGGATTGTCTACAGGGTTTTTATAACTAAAGATGACTCAGATGACACCATGTATATTGGCCTGAGGAAGTAGGAGAATGAAGGTTACCATTTGCAGAACAGAGGAAGATCATGAAAACAGCAGTTTTGGGGTTTGGTTTTGGTTACTTATAAAAATAACTATGAAGATGCCCAAGGGAGATGTCAAGAAAGGAGCTGGAGAAACTGGTATGCAATTCAGGAGAGAGGGATAAGCTGAAAATACAAACTTGGAGGTTTAGGGCATTACACATAGTCATGAGACTAAATGAGCATCAATGGAGTGCATATCGATAAAATAAATCCAGGCCAGGCACAGTGGCTCACGCCTGTAATCCCAGGACTTTGGGAGGCTGAGGTGGGTGAATCACCTTAGGTCAGGAGTTCAAGACCAGCCTGGCCAACATGGTGAAATCCCGTCTCTACTAAAAATACAGAAATTAGCAGGGCATGCTGGCAGGCACCTGTAATCCCAGCTACTGGGGAGGCTGAGGCAGGAGAACTGCTTGAACCCGGGAACTGGAGGTTGCAGTGAGCCGGGATCGCACCATTGTACTACAGCCTGGGGGACAAGAGTAAGAATTTGTCTCCAAAATAAATAAATAAATAAATAAATAAATAACCAAAGATTGATCCTTGTGGTAGTTAATAGCTGAAATACAATTTTAATCTATTTTTGTATAATCATGACATCCCAAGTAATACCCCCGCATCTCTTATGCAATATGTATTGAGGACATTATTTTTAATAAGATCATTACTATGATCATGTAAGTTATGTGTGTGTATACATTCGTTACACATAGACACACACACATATACCTTTTTACTAATTAACTGATTTTACTAATTAACTTGATGGTTTCGTCTTTAAAGTGACTTGCCTTTTTCATTTAAGTAAATTTAGTTTAAAGCAAGTTTGTCCAACCTGTGGCCTATGAGCCACATGTGGCTCAGATGACTTTGAATGCAGCCTGACAAAAAATCGTCAATTCCCTTAAAACATTATGAAATTCTTTTGTGATTCTTTTTTTAGCTCATCAGTTATTTTTATTAGTGTTATTGCATTTTATGTGAGGCCCAAGATAATTCTTCTTCCATTGTGGCCTGGAGAAGCAAAAGATTGGACACGCCTGTTTTATTTTATTTTATTTTATTTTATTTTATTTTTAATTATACTTTAATTACACTTTAAGTTTAGACATGGAGATATGACAAAATTCTTATCAATGAGACATGAAGAAAGGGTTGCTAGAGTTTCCTTGGATTTTTTTTTTTCATCACTCTTATACCACTCATTCCCACTAAACATGAGGAAAGAGGCATGTCTCCTCAGTTGCTGTTGGCAGTCCTCTTACAATCATGAACACTAGGCATGATATCTCCAGACTGGAAGGTATAAATGCTCATCAGTAGTAAAAGATACAAATAGTAAGGAACACAGAGTAGGCTCAGACATGATGGCAGAATGGGCTACTGCCACACCTCGCAATGTGGATGAACACCATGGGCATTAAATTGAGCACAGAAAGCAGATCCAAAAGGGAAAGTACCCGGTGATTTCATTTACACATGGTTCTAGAACTGGCAACACCAATATGTATAGAAGTCAGCATAGTGCCTTCTTTTGGAATGCAGACATGCTTTGGGCCTCTACGGTGATAGAGTGATCCTGATTTGCTTTGTGGATACATGGGTGAAAGGGCATTGAGCTGCGCAATCATGATTCATGATTTATGCACTTTACCTTACACATAAACAAAATTAGCAAAAAGTTAATATTGAACTATATCACAGGAATTTTGTTTCATTTATTTTATTTTATTTTTTGAGACAAGGTCTCACTGTGTCACCTAGACTAGTGTGCAGTGGAGTGATCTAAGCTCACTGTAACGTTTGCTTCCTGGGCCCAAGTGATCCTTCTGCCTCAGCCTCAGAGTAACTGGGATTACAGGCATGTGCCACCATGCCCAGCTAATTTTTGTATTTTTTGTAGAGATGGGGTTTTTCCATGTTGCACAGGCTTGTCTGAACCTTCTGAGCTCAAGCAATCCACCCACCTTGGTCTCCCAAAGTGCTGGGATTTCATATGTGACCCACCATGCCTGGCCTCTCAGGAAATTTTTGTTAAGAATATGGTAAACAGAAGAGGCTCAGATAACAAATTTTAAAAAAACTCACATATATTCCTTTGATTGCTTTTAACAAACATACATTTTAAAACTCCTGTTATTAGTTGAGATGTGAATACAACCCATTTTTCCTTAGTAGGAAATTGATATTTTCATCATTTTATTTTATTTTTTAGGTATGTAATATTTATGTGTAGTTCAAAGTGCAAATGATGCAAATTGCAAATAGATGCAAATTTTAATTAATGTTTTAGAGGTTATTTGTATTATTAGTAATGTTTCTGGGTTATGTGATTGGCCTAGCAGTGCTTATTATATTTTAAATGCATTAATAAAAGCAAACAATAGAAATTACAAAATGGAAAAGATGGCAATGTGTGAAGCAATAATATTAATATAGCTCAAACCTAGATTTATGAGTAATTCAATTCTATCTTTAAGTATAACATAAAATAATAAAACAACAGCAGAGAATTCTATTAAAAGCAATTTTACCTCTTGCTTTTTATTCTCCTGTTATGTATTCTTTTAGAGAAATTCTGATGTATTTTATTCTTTATCTTTTATTTGCCTTTTCCACTTAACACTGCGTCGTGATCTCCTTCCATATTTATTCATATGGAAGGGCCTCACCCTTTTGAATGGCTGCTTAACCAATTATTGCACAAATGTGCCATAATTTATTTAACCCAGATTCTATTAATGCACATTTACATCAGGCTCAATAGTGTGTTATTATAGACAATAATGCGCTTAATATCCATATATATATATATATATGTCTTTGTCCACAAATGTCAGGGTATGTAGAGGACATATTTCTGCAAGCCAAATAGCTGGATCAAATGGTATGTGCATCTAAATTTGGTAGCTACTGCAAAATTCCATACAGTTTGAACCAATTTAAATTTCCACTAACAATGTACAAGTGTATTTTTCCCCTTACCAACAGTGTGTGTTCTCAAACTTTTGATCTTTGCCAAGCTACATGAAAATGGTATTGCACTGTATTCATTCCTTTTCACACTGCCATAAACAGTTACCTGAGACTGGATAATTTATAAAGGAAAGAGGTTTAATTGACTCACAGTTCTGCATGGCTGGGGAGGCCTCAGGAAACTTACAATCATGGCAGAAGGTGAAGGGGAAACAAGGCATGTCTTACATGGTGGCAGGAGAGAAAGGGAGTGAAGGGGGAACTGCCACACACTTTTAAACCATCAGATCTCATAAAAATTCATTCACTATCACGAGAACAGTATGGAAGAAACTGCCCCCATAATCTAATCACTTCGCCACTAAGTCTCTTCCTCAACACATGGGCACTACAATTCGAGATGAGGTTTGGGTGGGAACACGGAGCCAAACCATCTCATGCATTGTTGTTTGAATTTGCTTTTTGCGTATAACAAGTAGTATTGAGCATATTTTCAGGTAAATAAGAGCCATTTTTAAATTTCTTTTTCTATTTACCATCTGCCCATATATGTGTGTGTATGTGAGTATACACACACACACACACACACACACACACACACAGCTGAAATCATCAAACCATATAGAGCTTATTATCATGAAAGGAATAAGATGGGGACATCATTTGATATTTATTCCAGTTTATTCCACTATCATCTGTGGAAGAGGATCTCTTTATTTTACTGATGTACAATGTCACATTTTCATATTCTTTTCTTCTTTATTTTTTCTGAAAAAGGGACACATTTTCATATTCTAAGCTCTCATATATGTTTGAGTTTCTCTCTGGATGCTCTCCTGTTGATTTGTGTCTACATATACCTGTGTCATTATTACTCTTAATAAGTTCTGTGATATTTAATATAATACAGGACCTGTCCACTGTATCACTCTCCCCTCCACCCAGAATGTTTCTGGTTGTTGTTGTTTGAGAAAGAATCTCATTCTGTCACCCAAGCTGGAGTGCAGTGGCATAATCACAGCTCAGTGCAGACTCAAACTTCTCGGGCTCAGGTGATCCTTTTACCTCAGCCTCCCAAGTAGCTAGAACTACAGGGGCATGCCACCACACCCAGCCAAATATTTCTGGTTCGTTTAGATGAGGTATGTTAGTTAAACTTCTGGACTCTGAAGACAGAACGTTTGGGTTCAAATACAGCCTTTGCCATGTACTAACTGTATAAACCTGTCCAAGTTATTTAACCTCTCTGTTTCTTGAAGTCATCAAAAATAAATATGGGAATAAAATAATGCTTTTAGAACTATTGATGAAAGTGTATCATTTAATATAAGTGTAATGCTTAGAAAAGCACTTCAGGGAAATGCAACAGTACATTTATTATCATTCTTGTTTATTTGTTTTTCCACATGAAACTTAGATTTATTATTGCCTAGTTCTAAAAAATATACTTTTTTATTGTTGTTGCATTAAATTTATAGATTAATTTAGAAAGAATTGAAACTCTATGATATTGGATCTTTCTATCCAAACACAAGTATGCGTTTTCGTTTATTTTAGTCTTGTTATGGGTCTCTCTTAGTAGTTTTTAAGTATTTTCTCATCTCAACCCTGCTAAATTTCTATAAAAATTTATCTGTAGGTAATTATTCTTTTGCTGTTGCTGTTATTTTGTCTTGCATCAGATTTTTTCTAGAGAAGCAATTGTATATATTAATTTTATATGTAGTCACCCATAAGAGTTACTGTAAAAAGTGAAGTTGACATGGTATTTATTTTAATAAATCCCTTAAAATATTGCTTTTATTTTCTAAAGAAATGTAAACATTTAACTCAAAAATTAGATAGAAATAACAATTAGATACCACCAGACACCTATTAAAATGAGCAAAATTCAAAACACCAACAACATCAAATGTTGACAAGGGCAACCAGCACTCTCATTCATTGCTGGCAGGACTTTAAAATGCTACAGTCACTTTGGAAGAGAGTTTGGAAGTTTCTTACAAATATAACAGGCTTTTACCATACCATCCGACAATTGCACTCGCGAATATTTACCAAAATGAGTTGAAAACGTATGTCCACACAAACTCCTGCACACTGACATGTATAGCAGCTTTATTAATAATTGCTAAAACTTGTAAGCAACCAAAATGTCCTTCAGTAGGTCATTGGATACTGTCTGAATGTATCACAGTCAGAATGGATAGACTGTGGTACATTCAGACAGTAGAACATTATTCATTCCTTTAAAAAATGAGCTATCAAGCCATGTAAAGATAAGGAGAAACCTTAAATGCATCTTACTAAGTGAAAGAATTCAATCTGAAAAGGGTACATACCATATCATACCATGTGCTTCCAACTATATGACATTCTGGAAAAGGTAAATCTATGGAGACAGCAAAAAGGTCAGCGGTTGTCAAAGGTCAGGAAACAATAGATGAGTAGGTGAAACAGAGAGTATTTTTAAGGCGGTGAAATGGCTCTGTGTGATAGTATAATGGTAGATACATGCCATTTGTCAAACCCATAGAATGTACAACACCAGGAATGAACACTAATGTAAACTCTGGACTTTCAGTGATAACAACTTGTTAATGTAGGTTCATTGATTGTAAAAAATGTACCACCCTGGTGTGGGATGTTGATAGCAGGGGAAGCCATGCCTGTGGGGGGGCAGGTGCATGTGGAAACTCTCAGTACTTTCTGCTCAATTTTGTTGTGAAACTGAAACAGCCTTAAAAAATAAAATCTATTTAAATTGTAGGATGGGCGTGGTGGTTCCTGGCTGTAATCCCAGTGCTTTGAGAAGCTGACGCAGGAGGATCACTTGAGCCAAGCCTGGGCAACAGAGAGAGACCCTATCTTTACAAAAATTTAAAAATAGCTGGGTGATGTGTGTGTCTGTAGTCTCACCTACTCTATAGACTGAGATGGGAGGATCACTTGAGCAAGGGAGGTAGAGGCTGCAGTGAGCTATGACTGCACCACTGCACTCCAGCCTGGACAACAGAGGGAGATCCTGTCTCAAAACCCAAGAAAATTAGATAGTATCTAAAAGAAATATTGAACTTAACATGATTACACAGAGATAATATCCATATAC
Source organism: Rhinopithecus bieti (assembly GCF_001698545.2). Taxonomy (NCBI): domain Eukaryota; kingdom Metazoa; phylum Chordata; class Mammalia; order Primates; family Cercopithecidae; genus Rhinopithecus; species Rhinopithecus bieti. The sequence goes on along the minus strand of NW_016803891.1, from coordinate 913,461 downwards.
AAACACTTGGGTAAATATTGTTAATTCATCAAGCATTTGCTTATCCTCTTCTATGTTTCATCTGCAGTTGCAGATACTAGGGCTACTCAGTCTAATAAATGGTTAAAATTTCAGTGAGAATAGCAGACAAGTAAATTAATAGTTATAACACAACCTGATAACTATGCTGAGAAAAAGTAAGCTTTCTCTCCTCTTTAAACTTTTCTATTCCTGGCTTCCTGTAAATTCACATAGTCAAGTCTAGAAGACAAAAAAAGCTGGCCTTTCTCTTGTTTTGATTTTTCTTCTGTGCTGCACCTGTGACCTCAAAGCTTTAGATGACTAACTTTGGCCACTGGGGAAGTTAAACTGACTTGTCCTGACCTTTCATGACCTGCCTTGAGACTAAATCCAAGCCTAGAGAAACAGTCACTGGTGTGGGCAGAGCTCTAGTTCAGCTGTGTTTATCTAGAGAGGGTCTCAGGGGTGTCTTTCTGCAGGGCAACCTCTGTGTACTCCATTTTTAATGACACTTGGAGTCATTAATACGTTTATTGCTTTTACTCTAATCCACCGTTTAAAATATTATATGTCTTAATGACTAGTGGTAGGAAGTGATTCTGCTCTAACAATTTCCTTAGAGCAAGTGAAAGTAGGAAACAGAATAGAATCAATTAACAATATTTATCAGCCTCACTTGATGGGGACAGCAGTCTCAATCAAAGTGGACAGGATGCCAGTTCTGATCACAGGTGTCTAGAAGGAAAAGGAGGGACAGATTATGCAAACTATTTTCTGATCCACCATTCTCTCATAACTACAGACTTCAATAATTACTATTAATCTGTCCCTGGTGTTTAGTATTACCTTGGATAAGTCACTTAATCTCTCTCATTTACTCAAATAAAAATATTAGCCTAGTTCAATAGTCTTCAAACCTGGTTATACGCTAGAAGCCTCTTTTGAAAAATGATGGTCTCCAGGGTCCATCCCAGATTGACTAAATTCAGAACTCTCAGATCTGGGCTTAAGTATGGGCATTGGTGTTTTTGTTTGTTTTTTACCTGCCCTGGGGATTCACATATACAGACTGCACAGAGAAGCAGTTGGAAAGAGGATCTTAAAGACCCTTCTAGCCCCCAGGATCTCTGAATCTATGTAGTGTTCAAGGACTAAAACCACTCACAAAAATGATCATATTTCCGTCAAGCACATTTAAACAAATCAATTTATTTTCAACTTTTTAATTCATTTAACCAGATATAGATTGAGAATGTGTTGTAGGTTAGACCCTGTGGGAGTCATTGCAGGAAAATGCTGATTCCCAGACCTGGCCAGAGTTTCTGAGGCAGAATTTGAAATATGAGGCACAGGAGTGGGACTGACTACGTAATTTGTGGGCTCCAGGGAAAAATGAACATGGGGATCCCTTGTTAAAAAAAAAAATTAAGAATTCCAAGATGGCGGCAGCAGTGCATGAACCCAAATGCAAGGCCCTTCTAAACATGGAGCCCCATATGACTGCACACGTTGTACACTTGTGAAGCTGGCCCCGCACCAACATTTGTTGTACACAAATTCCACAAGTCATTTTGATAGGTCACTCAGTTTGGTAACCACTGTTATAGGAAATTAAAAGATAAACAATTAGTTGCATTTATCATAATATAGTGGGAGAACAGGTCAACACAAGTCAATGGGCTGGTCAGTCACCTCTGAATCTGAAGAATATTGACTCACTTAGGATTTCTTAAATATAATGGAGATTTACAGAGGAAACTGGGAAGAGGAGACACTTAAAAAAAAATAAACTTCTAGTGCAGAAAATCTAGTACTCACTGGGACCAGCCATTGGTGTCCACTGGAGATCTAAGGAGCTCTGCAAACCAGCCACACCAGTTACACCTCTTCTACTTGCAGGAGATATAAAAGTTAATCCACTTTCTTGTGAGAAAATGGCATTGACTCACATGACAGAAAAGCCTGTATGTAGGGCTGACTTCAGACGTGCTTGACAGGACCTGGTTCTCCATTCTTTACTTGACTCTAGTCTCCTTATTTTATTGGCTTCTTCCTGAGACAGGTTCTCCCTATGGCATTAAAATGCTGTTGCAGCCAGTCTAAGCTGGTGGTAAGGTGGACAGATCATTTCCCCAAGAGTCAAACTGTCTTCCTCTGGTTGGCAGGGACCCAAATTATTCCCTCTCCTTGAAGATAAGACATGCTGATTAGCATAGGCCCCCATCTGAGTTCTTTGAGGGAAAGCTGTGTTTGTCTTCCTTTCACAGATGAAGAAATTGGAGTAGAGAGGGCTATAGCTTACCAAGGTCATAAAGCCAGTGAAAGCAAAGCCTGGAATTTGAACGTAGGCACCTGACTTGAGGACCCACTTTATTAGCCACTTAATTGTTTTAAAATTTCTGACTAAAGAGATTTTTCATTTTTATTGATTTCTTCTTACTCTTAAATTCAGCTTTCCCATAACTTAGGAACACCAGTGACCCTCACGCCTTACACACTTCCATCTGATATATTGGGACATGCTGCCAACTCTGTAATTTTCTGTGTTTTTGGTCTACTCAGATTTTTTTTTTTTTTTTTTTTTTTTTTTTTTTTTTTTTTTTTTGACATGGAATCTTACTCTATCATCCAGGCTGGAGTGCAGTGGTGAGATCTCAGCTCACTGCAACCTCTGCCTCCTGGGTTCAAGCAATTCTCCTGCCTTAACCTCCTGAGTAGCTGGGATTACAGGGACATGCAAACACTCCCAGCTACTTTTTTGTATTTTTAGTATAGACCAGGTTTCACCACATTGGCCAGGCTGGTCTCAAACTCCTGACCTCAAGTGATCTGCTTGCTTCAACCTCCCAAAGTGCTGGGATTACAGGAATGAGCCACCATGCCTGGCCCTATTCAGATTCTTGATTGAGAGAATATGATCAGCCTAGTTTGACCTTGTTTGAACACAACTTTATATGCCAGGCTTCTTCACTGGCCATGAGACAATTATGATGGGTCAGGGGCTGTCTCCTGGTCTAATAACCTTTATCAAGTGAAGGCTGGTCCTGATGATGTAATGTTCAGGCAGTCTCTCCTTCCCTCTTTCCTTGCCTACTATTCCTCCACACCCAGCCAGCTTGGAGCATGGCTAGTTCTCTTAGAAGTAGACTTTAGGATTTACCTGTGAAATACTACACACTACATGTGTGTAGTGGGAAGTATACTATGAGGCAAGCAAAATGTGGTAAGGCTGGCCCAAGCACAGTTCTGTGAAAATTAAAAGGAGAGGTCTCATTTTGCATGGTCTTTTGAGATGTGGCCATAGGGTGAGTCTTGGAGATGAGTAAGAATGATCAATCAGGTGAAGGGAACTGCAGGAATAGGACATGGGGGTTAAAAGACTTACCTGTTCCAGACATTGCATGTTTGTTTTAGACATTGTGATCACTCAATTCTTTTCTCAGGAGACATATTGAACAACTAGTGTATTCTCAAAGATGTGTGTCTGTATGTGTGTATATCAAAGAAGTGACCATTTGCAGACTTCCAAATTTCTTACTCTATGGGCCATAGTGGGCTTTATGTTAGTTGTGAAGTCCTGCAATCTATACTCAAGCGCCCTCTGTGATAATTAATCTTTGACTTTTCCAAGAAGATTTGGCCAACTTGCCTCTGTGATGGTTCAGGTCCTCTGCAAAGCAGATACCATGATGGAATTCAATGTGCAAGAGATTTATTGGAGAAAGTGTTGATGAGGAATAAAGGTTAGAGGGAGCAGGAGAATTAGCTAAGGAGAGCCTTTAGGTCATGATGCAGGTCTGATACCTACAAACGGGGAGAGGGAGAATGGGTTGGGAAGAAAGAGCTTCTGACCACAGTGCAGCTCCTAGAAGGTGTTACTAGGGCAAAAGGAGAGTCTGGAGTAGAGGCTGCCTATTAGAAGAGTCCTGCACCGGGCAGGAGTGCCCTGGACTGGCACAGCTCCAGGAGAGTGTGACCTTGAGTGAACATCCTGGTGGATGGAAGTAACATCTGAAGGCTGTTGGCCAACCATTCATCACAGCAGATACTATGTTAAAAAGAGATTGGAGCAGCCCCACCCTGGCTCATACCTTCAAAAAATAACACTTTTTATATTGTATGTCATATTATTCAAATTATAAACATACATATTTTTCACTCCTGAATGATAATTGTTGATATATATGGCCCCACTAAACTTAGCTCCTTGAGAAGAAAGAATACGTATTATTTTTCCTTTCTGAAATCTCAGCATCTAGTAAAGCACGCAGTATTCAGTAAATAGTTATTGAACAAATGAATGAATGATCCAAGCAATTAACCAATCGATAAAGAGTTTTCAGTGAAGAAGTTAAATGATTGAAATCAATCTTTTGAGAGGTTATTCTGGCATTGCTGTAAGCTTAGTGGTGCAATAGAAAAAAACGTGGACTCTCCAGTCAGAAGGTCCTAGGGCTAAATCATATTTTAAACTGCTTGTTAGGTTTATATTTTGGTCAAATAACCTGGTTTTCTGAGCTTCAGTTGCCTCATGTATAAACCTAGAATAATATCTACTTAATCGCTTTTTCTGAGAACTAAAAGAGATGATGTCTAATCTGGTTTGGCTGTGTCCCCACCCAAATCTCATCTTTAATTATAGTTCCCATAATTCCCACACGTTATGGGAGGGACCCAGTGGGAGATAATTGAATCATGGGGGTGGTTTCCCCATACTGTTCTCATGGTAGTGAATAAGTCTCATGAGAGCTGATGGTTTTATAAGGGGACACTCCTTTCACTTGCTTCTCATTTCCTCTTTGCCTGCTGCCATGTAAGACCTGTCTTTTGCCTTCTACCATGATTATGAGGCCTCCCCAGCCACGTGGAACTGTGATTCCATTAAACCTCTTTTTCTTTATAAATTACTCAGTCTTGGGTATGTCTTTATCAGCAGCATGAAAATGGACAATGCCCGTGAATGGCTGATACAGAGCCTAGCATACAGGACAATTACTGTAAATGCTGCCTCATTTACCTCCTTCCTAGAACTGAATCCCCAATTTCCTACTGAAGAAAGTACTTTATTTCCCTATTCTTCACAATGAGGCTGAAGGAACAAGGGCTGATCCCAACAGTGACCTCAAAAGTCCAATATGTGACAAAATAATGTAATTGATATACTTACTAGGTATATTGTCTTTTAGTTATCTGAACAGTCTCTTTATCACTAACGCAACAAAATGAGCATTAATGAAACGAAATCTGCATTAGCACTATTGTCATTTTCATAGGGGGAGACTGAAGGTCACAATGTTCAATAATTCACCCTAGTTCACATTTCAGTAAAGGAAATTACAGGATTCAAACCCAAGTCTGTGTTGAGTTTGAGTTCCTAACCATTATACTGGCTATGTAGTGATGGACAAGCAGTTAGGAAATCTTGGTAGCCCTTGAACCAAATCTCAGGTTCTGTAAAGATGTTCCCAAGATCCCAAGAAGTTAGCATGAACCAGGCAATAATACCATCTGAAGAGAGAGCATTAGGATTTGAGGCCCATGTCTCCCTTTTGTTAGGGTGTTCTGCCCTCTGCTGGTTGCTTTTAATACGTTTATACATTTGGGTCATCTAAAATGCCAAGTATTCAGGTCCTCTTGGTAGTAGTCAAATTAGTGAAAGTAAGAATACTTCATATTATATGTAATTAGCTTATAAATATATGACTATTTGACTATTTTCAAGTATGTGTGTGTATCTCACCCACAAAGCTATATAGGCTAATACAGTGCCTGTCACACAATGGATTATAAACAAATGCTGCATAAATGAATGGCTGGGAACTCACACACAGAAAGAACACAAAAAAGTAAAGTGTAGGACTGAATATAAATATATAAAATATATATTCTGACAGATTTGGTGCTTAGTGTTTCTTGAGTGAATGAATGAATCCATCAATTGACTAATCTTTCAACCAATATTGACATTTCTGTGATTACAATGGAATCATGATTGACAACCTGTGTCCTCTTTTGAGCCTAAAATTAATTCAGTCAACAAACGACTTCTTTTCCTTATTTCTCCTTCTAAATAGTCACACTGAAATCTTGTAACCTTCTTTTTCTTGTTGATAAAAGGCAGAATGGTGACAGAAAGCACTGCTTCCCCAGGTAGTGATAATTTGGAGAAAATACTTTTAAGTCAACCCAAATGTCCATCTGTGACAGACTGGATTAAGAAAATGTGGCACATATACACCATGGAATACTATGCAGCCATAAAAAAGGATGAGTTTGTGTCCTTTGTAGGGACATGGATGCAGCTGGAAACCATCATTCTTAGCAAACTATCACAAGAAGAGAAAACCAAACACCGCATGTTCTCACTCATAGGTGGGAACTGAACAATGAGATCACTTGGACTCGGGAAGGGGAACATCACACACTGGGGCCTATCATGGGGAGGGGGGAAGGGGGAGGGATTGCATTGGGGAGTTATACATGATATAAATGATGAATTGATGGGTGCTGATGAGTTGATGGGTGCAGCACACCAACATGGCACAAGTATACATATGTAACAAACCTGCATGTTATGCACATGTACCCTAGAACTTGAAGTATAATAAAAATAAATAAAATAAAGAAAGAAAGAATAAAATGTAGAGAAAATGAAGGAATAAGGTAAAATGAAATATAGTCTAATATAGGCATAGAGTACAAAATATTGGCTTATTTCTGATAATATCATGTAAAACTAAATGGAAGTGCAGTTGTTTGGGGTTTTGTTTAACTTTGGTTGAGTATCATCTGTACAATTTTGGGGTGACTGCATCTCCATGGGAGGAGGTATGCCCCTGTGGGCTCAGGTTTGCATGAGAGTTAGAGCCTGTTCTTCTCTAGATGGAATGACAGCCTGCTAACAGGATGAACAGAATGGCTTGTCAGCTGAGTGTGGTGGCACATGCTTGTAATCTCAGCTACTTGGGAGGCTGAGGCAGAAGAATCGCTTGACCTGGGAGGGCAGAGGGTTGCGTGAGCACACATTAGCCACTTGTACTATTCCAGCCTAGGCAACAGAATGATACATCTGTCCTCAAAAAAAAAAAAAAAAAAAAAAATGGCTGTCTAATTAACTGAATACCCAGAACACTGGAACAAGGGTGTGATAGGAGTTGATCACTTTCCTGCCAGCCTAGTAGTAAAACTGAGGCATCTCCCTCCCATCCCTCTGCCAAAGATGTCAGTAACATTTCACCAGAGTCCTCAGCCAATTCCATCAGGGCAGGGCATTTTTCCCACCATTGCAGTATTGCATATACCGACTGCTATAACTGTAGCCAGCTCTTACCCACAGTCACTTTCCCACTAACATGGAGCTGAAACTGTTCAACCCAGTAGAGAAAAAAGACACCTGAGGGAAAAAAAGTGGAAACCACTGGGGACAGAAAAGCTTCATGAGATCTCTGCCATCCTAGCCTGACATGGTTTGGATTTGGTTCTCACCCAAATCTCATGTCACATTGTAGTCTCAATGTTGGAGGAGTGGCTGGGGTAGGCAATTGGGTCATGGGGGTGAATTTCCACTTGCTGTTCTTGTGATAGTGAGTTTTCATCAGAATCTCATTGTTAAAAGTGTATAACACCTCCCTTTTCTTTCTCTTCCTGTTGATCCAGCCCATGTAAAAGTGTACCTGTTTTTCCCCTCTGCCTTCCGCTATGATTGTAAGTTTCCTGAGGCTTACCCAGTAATGCTTCCTGTACAGCCTGTGGAACTGTGAGCCAATTAAAATTCTTTTATATAAAAGAAAAAAGAAAACCTTGAAATGTGATTAAAATTCTGATTGTTTTGAGATTTAGGAATTTGCTCACTCATCTCCTTCTTTTCCTTCCTTCCTCTTCACTTTCCTTCTGTTTAACAGAAAATAAATTTGAAAACCTTGTTTTTTAAAAAATTTATATTTTCTCCCATTTTCTGTCTCTGTTGGTGGAACTTTCAAGGACATGGTCACTCTTCGAAGGCAGCAACAATGGGAGATATGTTAGATTTCCTTCCCCCACCTCATCCCACCCAAAAGTAGAGGAATTATTATGGAAATGATTCCAGTCATTTCCCCCTGCAGTGTCAACTATTAATAATTTACTATTTCAGAACTGGATGTGCAAATTCATCACGTAGATCAGCAAAACTGGGAGGCTATCCATGGGCACACAGACTTAACGAGTATTTTATTACCTTCCAAACAGCGCTCCCCAGCCTGCCTGTTTAGCATTTGCTGAACACTTGCTTGGAACTAATGAGTTCATCCCAGACCTCAGGTGATCATTACCAGGGGCTTGGCTTTGCAGTTGCTGTGGGAAAAAATGAAAAATGCTGGAGAAAGAGGAATGAGAGCACTGTCAGGAGTGATGACATCTGCTTTTCTGAATTTTCAAAATTGTTTCATATCTTTTGGATTCTAAGTAAAAGACATCTTAGAAGATAGGAAAATATCTCAGTGGCATATTGAAGGCATTTTCCCCCTAAATTCATATTTTAAAGTGGAATATAGGCATATATATCTCTATATCTATCTATCTACCCACCTACCTACCTATCATGACTTAAGAAAACCTGTGTTCTGATTGAATACTTTGAGTCACGATTGCCTACTTTTGAGTCAACCACAATGACAGCAAAATTGTAGTCCCTCAATTTGGTTCAATGTAGCTGATTCTTCCAATCAGTCACAGTAAAGGTGCATTGGGTGTTTTCTACAATAATAAAAAAAATGTATATTAATATACAATATATAAAGTTGTATTACATTTTAATATATAATTACTAATAGTAATAATAATATTATTCTAAAAGTTATAAAGGCATTGTATTTTAGAGATTCAGAGAAGAAAAGAAAAAAGCATTCCTAATCCCACCATAACACAACCACAATGAGGGTTGAGTTTTATTTTCTTCCTGTCTTTCCATTATACATAACCATATTTTATAGGTCTATATACAGCGATCTTGTAATTTTGTATCTCGAGTTTTTTCACTTACTATTTGCGCATACTATTACCATTTTAAGCATTTTTAGATACTATAATTCAATATTTATGATTATTTTAATAGCTCTGTAAATGTTTCATGAAGTGAGTATAGCTTACTTGCAAATCCACTGTAGTGTTTCCCATTAATAAATTTCAAATGTAGAGATTTATATGCTCTGAAAACTAATGCCTAGAATCCTACAACAAGTTTTAACAATCACTGTTCTTTTTTACATATTTTAAAACCACAGCGTGAAAGGGATTGTTAGTTGACCCGGGTTATGTAACTGTCTCACCCATTTGCACTACTTTCAACATCTTTCCAAGTGCTAATTTTCCATGTCTATAAAGTCAGGCTTAGTATACCTATTTTAGCTTACCTAAAAACCCTGTGGTGAGTACTCCATGAAGGAAAGCACTTTTAGATCTTGAAAGCACGGATGCAACTTACTACGTCATTTAGTTGATTTTCTAAATGTTATGTAAGCCCTTCGTTATGCTTTTAATCTTGGAATGGCAGGATGGACTAGCAGCTGCTAGAAAGCGTCACTATCAACCCCAAAAATTGAAAGCCAGCAAATCATGCTTGTAGTTACTGGGGTCCTGAAAAATGTACAGCATAAGGCATGGTGGGCTTTGCTTGCAACTTCTGGGGCTACCCAAGAAGTACCTTTTCTTGGACCCTCAGAAACGCTCTGCCTTAGGGTTCATCTTTCCCTGACTCTCACATTGTTGTTTAGACCTGATGCTCTTCCAGCTGGGGTCTTGCCGTTTTCATCCTAGGCTTGATAGTTATTTAATTCTAACTGGCTTTCTTCTGTTTTGAGCTAGAGAAGACTTCAGACTCATGTGGGTATTGGAGAAAGTGAGGGCAGGCCAAGCTACTTGGCTTTAGATGCAATCACTTATATAATTAAATAATCATATCAATGATAATTTTACACCGCTGATAAATTTGGGGGTGTGATTTCATACACAGATCTTTCTTTCTCTCTGGTGCGCTGTCTCTCTCTTCCCTCAGCAAGTGTGACAGGGTGGGAAATAAAACCCATTTTGCTATCTTCATATAACCACAAACCAGCAAGCACAATTAAGTGTGACATACCAGTGAATACAATTATAAGGAGAGCCACAAAACAACAAAGCCTAGTTAAGAAACCTTTGATGAAGACAACATGCAATACTATGATCTGAAAAGTAATAGCAAGGCGGTTCCTGGTTAATAACCCATTGTGTTCAAGTACAACTCTAGAAAAATAAAGGCGTCCTTTTTGTTGTTGTTTTTGTTTGTATGTTTTGTTTTGTTTTGTTTTTTGAGATGGAGTCTCACTCTGTCACCTAGGACAGAGTGGAATGGTGCGATCTCAGCTCACTGCAGCCTCCGCCTTCTGGGTTCAAGCGATTCTCCCGCCTCAGCCTCCAGAGTAGCTGGGATTACAGGCATTCACCATCATGACTGGCTAATTTTTTTGGTATTTTTGTAGAAACAGGGTTTCACCATGTTGGCCAGGCTGGTCTCAAACTCCTGACCTCAGGTGATTCACCTGCCTTGGCCTCCCAAAGTGTTGGAATTACAGGCATGAGCCACCACGCCCGGCCAGGCGTGCATTCTTATTTTCCTAGCGGACATAGTGCAATGTGCAAAGTTAAATGAAGAATTAATATTCCTTATGAAAATGGATATTTGCCACTCACAACCAGTGTTTTCCTAGTAAGACATTATTCCATTCATTTTCGTTTGTTGGTTTTCTTAACTATTTTGCCCAACTTTTCAGAGAATGCAAACTCATAGGCAACCTGTCACTTATGTTGATTTTGTCCCTGGTGCATAATTGGGCTCCCTGCATCTGATGCCACTCCCCTTGTTTCTCTGCCTCCCTTGACATTAGATGGGGCCACGTGACCAATTCCAGTCAATGGCCTGAAAACCAAAGTGACTGTTAATCCTGGCATGCCTCCCCCATTCCTTTCTCTCCCTTTTGCAGCAACCTTGGGGGTCATGCCTTCCAGATGGAGGTTCAAGATGGAACAAGGTACAAGATGAAAAAAACAGCTGTTGACCCCACATCGAACTGTGGTACAAGTGAAAAACAAATTTCATTGCATGAAGCCACTGAGATTTCAGGACTTCTCTGTGGCAGCAGTTAGCATTAATTAACCTGACTAATACAGCTCCACAAAAAAGTAAGTTGAAATGCCCAAATGGTTTGGGCAAGGGACATATCTGCGTATCTTGCCAGCATTTCACACATCAAATTAGAGAACTGAGGCTGCTGCACAGAGAATTTAAATTCAATGCTCAATTATTTTCAAGAGACCATTTTTTATAATGTGAAATTTGCACAGCGGCCATGATGATCTCTTTGCTGCTGCTTAGGATGTGTGTGTTCTGTATCTTTTCAAGGTTGATAGTTCCCAAATAGCTGGTACTATGTGATTAGTTTCCATTTCCAGCATGACCTAATAAAATGCTCTAGCAGCATGTGGTTGCCAAATATATGTTTTATGAATGAATGAATGAATGAATGAATGAATGAATGGAGTTTTAAACATCTATCTGATATTTTAAATACCTGACTTCCAGAAATATAAATGGCAGTTTACTAGCTTGTTATCTCATAAGACAGATAGACAAGTTTTCCTAGGGGTATGCCTTACACTGAGAAGAGAGGAGGATGTGGAATTAGAAGTTCTGAGTCTAAAATCTCACCTCCACAGTGCCAGCTCCAAGACATTCTGCAAGACTTCTACCCTCTTTCAGCCTGTTCCCCATTCCCCACAAGACTAGAAAATAAGGTGATGTTTCATTGCATCATGAAAATTAATGAAAATACCTGATATCTCATCAGAAAAAATAAAGGACTTTCTCAATAAATGTTAATTACCACTTCTGCTCTGGGAAATCACAACTTCACCTAAGAGATAATGAGAAAAAATATCCTCCAGTTCAGAAGACTTATGACATATGACCACGAGGTGACAGCATTGAGTCAATACCATCTATTTTTCTGGCATAAAGGAGGAAAGATCGTCAATTCTGAAAGTGTAAAAATGTATATTATCCGGCGTGAACACACAACAGATAGTTGCTAAAAACTATAAGATATGAGCGTTATAATCTCAGAGGCGTTGCTCTGTGTCTCCACATTTTTATTGCTTTCTAAGGCTTAGGAAATCATTCAGGTTGACACGTTGTTGTTAATATTACTATCATTGTTATGCAATGGAAATGGGGAAGTTTTTGTTCTCTTTGCTTAGAGAAGTTTATCAGAGGATTATCAGGCTTTTACAGAGACGAAGAAAAGTTTCCAATTCTTTTTCTGGGGACATTTCAATTTTTCTAGTGCAGAAGAAAGACTCTTCCCATAAAGATTGATTCCTGAACAGTAGGACAGTTACCCCGCTGCCTCTGGGAGGCGGAGCAACCTCAAAAGTGCAGATACAGCTCCCAAAGCCTGGCCATCCTTCCTTTTAAATTTCTGGGGCTTCCCAAGAGTAGACCCTCCATCTGTCCCTCAAACTCTCTACCCTAAAATTCAACTCTCCTAGTAAGAATTTCACTCTTTTCTAAACCCTGTTGCTCTTCCCGCTGGGATCCTGCTTCCCCTCACTTTGTCATTTGGTTTTGGTTGAAAGTCATTTTGTTCCTGCTGTTTTTCTGTTGTGTGAGCTTGTGAGGGCGCCAGATTCCTGTGTGCTGAGGAGACAATGGAGAGACACTGCATGTCTTAAAAAAAAAAAAAAAAAAACTGAAATAGTTCAAATATTTAGGAAAGTATGGAATACAACACCTGTGTACTCACCATCTGAATTGAACAAACGCTATCATTTTATCGTATTTCAGCTCTTAGCTAAACAACAAATCGTTACAGAGAGCTGAAGTCTCCACCTACAACCTTATTTTCTCCTTCCATCACCAAAGATAATGATTACCCTGGTATTTTGCAGTTCATGTTTTAATTACTTGGCTACTTATTTTATGGCTATGGATTACCCTGGCATTTTGCAGTTCATGTTTTAATTATTTGGCTACTTATTTTACAGCTATGGAAGTAATTCTGAACTGTGTGCATACTTTCCCTGCTTTGGAAATGCAGAGAATGAGATGGGCAGGGGCAGAATCATTCTGCGATCACTTACCCATCTCTCCTGGCTTCTAGAGACCCACACCACTTTCTGTCTGGCCCCGTCTTTCTTTCATGTTCTCACTTCTCAGAATGCTGGTATTAAAATAGCGTGCTATTTAAACTCAAAGGGCATGGGGTTGGAATCCCAGCTCTGCTACAAATGAACTAGAAGACTGTAGGCAAATCACATCATTTGTCCGAGCTATATCAGGTTATCAGTGTAAAATGTATGAAATAATACCATTTCCATGGGGATCATTAATTTACTCTAATTACATATTGTAGCTTTTCATCAAAATTGAAAATTGCACATTTCTAGTGCTTGGCACTAGAAGTGCAACCACAAATCAAACAGCATATCTGGGAAAACAAATCTTATTTTTGAGAGGAAAGCAGGTGCATTAACAACAACTATTATCCAATGTGGTTAGTATGACAAGACAGGTGTTTGCAAACTGTTATGGGAGTCCAGGAAAGGAAAATATCAAAGACATCAAAGGGAGTTTGTTCTTGTTATTTGTTCATTCATTTTTCCACTTTTTATTTCTTTTCTCCCCAAGGTGATAATTTGAGTTGAGCTATGTACATATGATGGGGAAGAAAAAGGAAATTCACATTTGTTTGGCATTTTTGAAGTTACAAGAACCAACTGTATCTGATTTTACTTTCTTTTGCATCTGTCCATGTACATTTTCTAATTTCTTTATCTAGCATTTCTACAGTATCTGGCATTTTTTTAAAATGATATTTTGACATTGTTTTTCAGATTAAAAATCTGAGATGCAGAGAAGAATCACAAGGCATCCAAGGTCACATGACAATTAACAACTACCAGCAGGTCCCCACATCCTCTCCCGACCCCCATGGAGCAGGGCTGGAGGTGTGGGAACAACCTCCATTCATTCTCCTCTGAATCAACATGATTTGGGGAAATCTCTTCCAAGTCAAAATTGGCCTTTTTTTTTTTTTTTTTTTTTTTTTTTTTTTTTTTTTTTTTTTTTTTTTTTT